>NC_043703.1:60366475-60442790 GCF_006229205.1 Suricata suricatta | reverse complement strand
TTCTCAAAGCTAGAACAAACTATTCTCAAATTCATATGGAACCACAAAAGACCCCGAATGGCCAAAGTCATATTGAAGAAGAAAACCAAAACGGGAGGCATCACAATCCTAGACTTTAGCCTCTACTACAAAGCTGTCATCAAGACAGTATGGTATTGGCACAAAAACAGACACATAGACCAATGGAATAGAATAGAGAACCCAGAACTGGGCCCACAAATGTACGGCCAATTAATTTTTGACAAAGCAGGTAAGAATTTCCAATGGAAAAAAGACTGCCTCTTTAGCAGGTGGTGCTGGGAGAACTGGACAGCAACATGTAGAAGAATGAAACTAGACCACTTTCTTACACCATACACTAAAATAAACTCAGAATGGCTGAAGGACCTGAATGTTAGACAGGAAACCATCAAAACCCTTGAGGAAAAAGTAGGAAACAACCTCCTTGACCTCAACCTCAACAATTTCCTATTCGACACATCCCCAAAGGCAAGGGAAATGAAAGCTAAACTGAACTCTTGGGACCTCATCAAGATAAAAAGCTTCTGCACTGCAAAGGAAACAATCAAGAAACCTAATAGGCAACCCATGGAAAGGGAAAAGATAGTTGCAAATGACATATCAGATAAAGGGCTAGTATCCAAAATCTATAAGGAACTCACCAAACTCCACACCCAAAAAACAAATAACCCAGTGAAGAAATGGGCAGAAGACATGAACAGACACTTCTCCAAAGAGGGCATCCAGATGGCCTACAGGCACATGAAATGATGCTCAACATCACTCATCATTAGGGAAACACAAATCAAAACCACACTGAGATACCACCTCACGCCAGTCAGAGTGGCTAAAATTAACAAATCAAGAGTCTACAAATGCTGGTGAGGGTGTGGAGACACGGGCACCCTCCTACACTGTTGGTGGGAATGTAAACTGGTACAGCCACTCTGGAAAACATTGTGGAGGCTCCTCAAAAGACTATCAGTAGAACTCCCCTATGACCCAACAAAACACTGCTGGGGATTTACCCAAGCGATACAGAAGTGCTGATGCATAAGAGCACATGTACCCCAATGTTTATAGCGGCACTGTCAACAATAGTCAAAACATGGAAACAGCCTAAATGTCCATTACCCGAAGAATGGATCAAGAAGATGTGGTATATATACACAATGGAGTACTACATGGCAATGAGAAAGAATGAAATATGGCCATTTGTAGGAAAGTGGATGGACCTCGAGGGTGTCATGCTAAGCGAAGTACGTCAGGCAGAGAAGGACAGATACCATATGTATCTGTGTAAACTCATAGGTCTAACAGGAGAACAGGAGAAACCTAATGGAGGACCAGGGGGAGGGGAAGAGGGAAAGAGAGTTGGGGAGAGAGAGGGACTCAAAACTTGAGAGACTACTGAATACTGAAAACGAACTGAATGTTGAAGGGGAAGGGGGAGGGGGTAAAAGAGGTGGTGGTGATGGAGGAGGGCACTTGTGGGGAAGAGCACTGGGTGTTGTATGGAAACCAATTTGACAATAAACTATTAAAAAAAATAAAACCTTGCTGCTTTTATTCAGCTGGTTTTTCAGCAAAAATGTTGCAGGTCAGAAGGGAGTGTCTTGATGTATTCAAAGTGCTAGAAAGGAAAAACACACAACCAAGAATACTCTATCCAGCAAGGCTGTCATTAAGACTAGAAGGAGAGTTTCCTAGACAAATAGAAGATAAAGGAATTAATAATCAGCTAACCATCCCTACAACAAATGCTAAAGGATACTTTTTGAGTGGAAATGAAAGCCCATAAGCAGGACTAAGAAAAGCAGGAAGCTGAAAAGCAATATAATTAAGTGTATCTATAAACATCACTCAAAGGTTTCACAAAATAAAATAACATAGAGTACAGCACAGTGTATCTAAAACACGGGAAGGGTAGAGGACCAAAAATTTCATAGTATTAGAATGACAAACCATATGTTTGCACTCATAGGTCTAGCAGGAAAACAAGAGAGACCTAATGGAGAACCAGGGGGAGCAGAGGAGGGAGAGAGAGTTGGGGAGAGAGAGGGATGCAAAACTTGAGAGACTGTTGAATGCTGAGAATGAACTGAGGGTTGGGGGGGAGGGGAAGGGGGGGGAAAGAGGTGGTGGTGATGGTGGAGGGCACTTAAGGGGAAGAGCACTGGGTGTTGTATGGAAAACAATTTGACAATAAAATATATATTAAAAAAAAAGAATGACAAACTTAAGAGATCAGAAACTTAACATAGACTATGTATGTAAAATGTTGTGTATAAACCTAATGGTAGCCACAAATTAAAAAAAATCAGTAACAGATATGCCAAAAATAAAGAGAAAGTAATCCAAATATATCACTACAGAAAGCAAACTAACTCTGAGAAGAGAGCAAGAGAAGAAAGGAACAATGAAGAACTACAAAAACAATTAAAAAAAACTCACAACTAACAGAATGGCAATAAGTACATACCTGTCAATTAATTAGTTTGAATTTAAATGGATTAAATGCTCCAATAAAAAGACAAAGACCTGACAAAAAGACAAAGGCTGACAAAATGGACAAAAAGCATCTATATTCTATATTCTACTTATAAGAGATTTGTGTTAGAATTAAAACTGTGTGGAAATAAGGAAATAAGGAAAAGGATGTTTCTGCAGGAGAAGGAAGATGAAGAGGAAAAGGAGGAGGAGAAAGTGAAGATTGAAAGTGAAGGGATGGATGTACATAGAAGTGAAAAAAAAGCCTGGGTAGCAATACTCATTGGACAAAATGGATTTTAAAACAAATACTGTAACAAGAGACAAATAAGGGCACTATAAATTCATAAAGGGAGCAATCCAACAAGAAGATGTAACAATTTTAAATATTTATGCATCCAGCATGGGAGCACCCAGCTACATAAAGCAGTTAATAACAAACATTAAAAAAGTAATCTATAGTAATACAATAATAGTATGGGACTTTACCATCCCACTTACATTGACGGACATATCATCCAAACAGAAAATCAGGAAGGGATTGCTGGCTTTGGACACACTGGACCTAACAGATAATATTCAGAACATTCCACCCTCAAACAGTGATATACATTTTTTCAGGTGCACGTGGGACATCTCCCAGGATAGATCATGTATTAGGCCACAAAACAAGTCTCAATAAATTAAAAAAGACTGATGTGATACAATGTATCTTTTCTGACCAATACACTATGAAACTATAAATCAACCACAAGAAGGAATCTGGAAAAAGTACAAATACATGGTAGTTAAATGACATAATATTAAACCATGAATGGGTCAACCAAAAAACCAAAGAAGAAATCAAGAAATGCATAGAGACAAACGAAAATAAAAATGCAATGGTCCAAAATCTTTGGGATGCAGCAAAAGCTGTCCTAAGAGGGAAGTATATCACAATAGAGGTCTACCTGAAGAAGAAAAAAAAAATCTCAAATGAACAACCTAAACTTATACCTAAAGGCCTTAGAAAAAGAAGAACAAGCAAAACCCCAAACCATAAAAAGGAAGGAAATAATAAATATTAGAGCAAAAATAAACAAAACTTAAACAGAAAAACAATAGAACAGATCAATGAAAGCAGGACCTGGTTATTTGAAAAAAAAAAATCAACAAAACTGATAAACATTTAGCCAGACTCATCAAAGAGAGAGAGAGAGAGAGAGAGAGAGAGAGAGAGAGAGAGAACTCAAAATGACAAATGAAAGAGGAGAAATAATAACCATTACTCCAGAAATACAAAGGATTATAAGAGATTATGAAAAATTGTATGTGAACAAATTGGACAACTTAGATAAAATGCACAAATTCTTGGAAATATATAACTTCCCAAATCTGAATCAGGAAGAAATAGAATATGTTTACCAGATTACCAGCAATGAAGTTGAATCAGTATTCAAAAACATCCAACAAACAAAAGCCTTCACAGGTGAATTCCACCAAACATTTAAAGAAGAGTATATGCCTAGTCTTCTCAAAATATTCCGAAAATAAGAAGAGGAAGTAAATTAGGAAATTTATTTATTCTATGAGGCCAATATTACCCTGATACCAAAACCAGACAGAGGTGCTACAAGGGAGAGAGAGAGAGAGAGAGAGAGAGAGAGAGAGAGAGAGAGAGAGAGATAACAAATGAACTATGGGCTAATATCTCTGATGAACATAGATGCAAAAATCCTCAACATAATATTAGTAAACTGAATCCAAAACATTAAAAAAATCATTCACTATGATCAAGTGGGATTTATACTTGGGATGCACTGTGGATTGATATTTACAAATCAACTGACATGATACATCACATCAGTAAAGAAAAGATAAAAACTATATGACCATTTCAATAGATGTAGAAAAAGCATATGACTAAGTACAATATCCATGCATGATAAAAACCTTTAACAAAGTATTATGAAGGAACATACCTCAACATAATAAAGGCAATATATGAAAAACTCACAGCTAACATCAAACACAATGGAAAAAAGCTGAGAAATTTTCACCTAAGATCAGGAGCAAGACAAGGATGTCTACTCATCACTCTTACTCAACATTGTACTGAAAGTCCTAGCTACAGCAGACAAGAAATAAAAGGCACCCAAATTGGTAAGGACGAATTAAAACTCTTGGCAGGTGACATCATACTATATATAGAAAACCCTATGGACTCCACCAAAAAACTACTAGAACTGATAAATTCAGGAAGGTTGCAGGATACAAAATTGACATACAGAAATTTATTGTATTGTTATACACTACTAGTGAAGTAGAATGAGAAATTAAGAAAAGAGTGCCATTTACAATTGTACTAAAAATAATAAAATACATTAGAATAAACTTAACCAAGGAGGGGGATAAACCTGTTCTCAGAAAACTATAAAACATTGATGAAAGATATTGAAGACGATACAAACAAATGTAAAGGCAGCCCACACTCATGAAATGAAGACTAAATATTGTTAAAATGTTCATATCGCCCAAAAGTAATTTATAGATTTAATACAATCTCTGTCAATATATATACCATTTTTCACACAACTAGGAATAAACAGTCCTAAAATTTGCATGAAGCCACAGAAGATCCCTAAATAGCCTAAGCAATCTCAAAAAAGAACAAGATTGAAGGTATACAATCTCAGGATTCAAAATACATTACAAAGGTGTAGTATTCAGAGAGTATTGTACTGGCACAAAAGGAAAAACAAAGAACAATAGAACAGAATAGAGAGCCCAGAAATAAACTCACAGTTATAGGGTCAATGCTCTAGAATGAAGGAAATAAGAATGCGCAATGGGAAAAAGTATTTTCAATAAATGGTGTTGGGAAAACAGGACAGATAAATGCAAAAGAATGAAACTGGACCACTTTCTTATACCATCAAAAATAAACTAAAAATTAATTAAAGATCCAAATGTGAGACCTGAAACCATGAAACTGCTTGAAGAAAACATTGGGAGAAAGCTCTGGGACATCAGCCATAGCCACTTCTTTCTAGATATGTGTCCTCAAGCAAGGGAAACCAAAACAAAAACAAACCATTGGGACCACACCAAAAAGAAACCCACTTTTGCACAGGGAAGGAAACCATCAACAAAATGAAAAGCCAATCCACTGAATGGGAGAAGATGTTTGCAAATGTCATATCTGATAAGGTGTTAATATCCAAGATATATAAATAACTTACACAACTCAATACCAAAAGCCCCCCAAATAACCCAATTTAAAAAGAGGCAAGGGATCTGAACAGACATTTTCCCAAAGACAAACAGATGACCAAAAGACACATGAAAAGATGTTCTATATCACTAATCATCAGGTAAATTTAAGTCAAAAATCATAATTAGATATAACCTCACACCTATCCAAATGGCTAGAATAAGAAATAGCAAGTGTTAATGAGGATGCAGAGAGGGACACCTGGGTGGCTCAGTCGGTTAAGCGTCCAGCTTCCAGCTTTGGCTCAGGTCATGATCTCATGGTTCATGGGTTTGAGCCTCGCATCGGGGTCTGTACTGACAGCTAGCTCAGAGCCTGGAGGCTGCTTCAGATTCTGTCAGATTCTCCCTCTCTCTCTGACTCTCCCCTGCTCATGCTGTCTCTGTCTCTCAAAAATAATAAATAAAAAAAACATGAAAAAAATGAGCATGCGGAGAAAAGGGAAACTTTGTGCAGTGTTGGGGAGAATGTAAATTGGTGTAGCCCCTATGGAAAACATTGTGGAGGTTCTTCAAATTAGAATTCCTTAAAATTCCTTAGGTTCCTTAAAAAGAGAATTGTCATATGATCCAGTAGTTTTACTACTTGGTATTTATTCAAAGAACACAAAAACACTAATTCAAAAAGATATATTCAAATATCTGGTCACTGCAGCATTATTTGCAATAGCCAAGGCATGGAAGCAATCCAAGAGCCCATCAATAGATGAATGGATAAAGAAGAGGTGGCATATATACACAGTGAACTATTACTCAGCCATAAAAGGATGTGGTTTTACCATTTGTGACAACATGGAGGCACCTAGAGAGTGTTCTGCTGAGTGAAAGAAGTCCGAGGAAGACAAACACCATATTATTTCAGTTAAATGTGGATTATAAAAAACAAAAAGCAGAAACAGACCTATTAACAAAGAAAAAAAAAGTGGCTGTTGCCAAAGGGAAGGGAGTAAGGCTTTGGGTAAAATGGGTGAAGGGGGGTGGGAGATATAGGCTTCCAGTTGTGTAATGAACAGGTCAAGGGGATGAAAGGTACAGCCCAGGGAATACAGTCAGTGGTATCATAAAGCAGCCAGCCAAAGGCATCATAAAAGTACTGCATAGTGATGGGGACAGTAGCTACACTTGTTGGGAGTATGGACTTGTCGAATTACTATGTTGTACACCTGAAACTAATGTAACATATTGTATCAACTGTACTTTATTAAAAAAAATTTTAATAAAAAATTTCAGTAGTGTGGTATCCAGAACTCAAAAACAGTCCTAAATTTGTATCAAAACTTGGTACATGGCTGAGAAGGGATTATCAGTCAATGGGGGGGGGGGAATAAATGAGCCTGTAATATATGGTGTTGGGACAACTGTCATCCATAGGAACGACAACACCTCCCTCCCCAGATCCCAATTAGATTAGGAGCCTCAAAGTAAAAAATAAAACTGTAGTATTTTATAAGTAGAATACTTTCAGCCTGCAGACAGGCTAGATTTCTTAAACTTGACACAAAACACAAACCACATACAAATACACATATACACTGATAAATTTCACTATATTCAAAATTATAAGTTTTTGATTACTGATTAACATATAGTGTAGAATGGCTCCTATGACAAAATAAATCCTAAGTTAAAAGACATAATGGGAGGAGTATTTGTAATAGAAACTACTAATAAAAATCATTTTTTATGGTTGAGTAGTATTCCATTGTGTGTATATGCATACACACATATATACACACATACAACACACTTACACACTCCACATCTCCTCTATCCATTCATCTATTGATGGACATTTGGGCTGCTTCCATATCTTGGCTGTTGTACTTAATGCTGCATTAAACATAGGGGTGCATAGATCTTTTCAAATTAGTGTTTTTATTTTATTTTAACATTGTGTGTCAACTATACTAAAAATTAGCATCCACTTTATATAAAGTAGTCCCATAAATCAATAATAAAATATTTGGCTATCATGATACTACTGGTAATGTATAGGCACCAAACAGCAAGAGGAGAGCAAAATAATAGGAATGAAAACTTGAAAGAAAGAGGCTACTCTGGTGCACACCAGCTCACTACCAGCCCTCCAAACAATCCCAAAGGGAAGTCAATGAAAGACATGTGAACACAAACACTTTTAAGTCCCCTCTCAGAAAAAAATTTAAAAATGAAATTTGAAATGTTATCCTTCAAGCAGGGAATTAGCTTTAATTAAAAGAAAACAGAAGTCAATTGCTTGCATGATAGTATCTTAGGTTAAGCCACATGAGATGACCATTTTTGTAAATAAAAGATGGTCAAAAACTGTCAATTCCATATGATTCCACCTCTATGGTTTTCTTTTATCCCTGGTATTATAAATTGCATATCCAGAATGTTTCAACCTATGGAAAAAAGACAGAATCTACCTCCTAACTAATAGGCTTGAGATAGATTTCAGGTAAGACTAAAACTTGATTCTACTCAATTATATAAGGCAGTTTTATGTTTTTATATTTAAGGCAGTGTTAAAGTATTGTGTTTTCCTGGACTGCAATAAAAAACTGTTTTGTAGCCCATTGAAAATGTGATTCTTTGTCAAAAACTGTAAACTATGATTAGATGATTATTAAAAGCCTAAAGCCAATGAGAGAAAATCTAACCTGACTTAAATTGATTGAATTTACACTTTTTTTCCCCATTTTATCTCACCAAAATCAATTTCTTTGTATCTCTATACTGTAAAAAATTCCACTGATTTTTGGTTTTTGAAATAGCATCACTGTTGGCTCCTTTAAAAGGTTCTCACAAAATTTAAGAACAATCTTCATTAAAAGTACTTTGACAATTTCTAAAATTAAACACAGTTTTATTTTCATAGATATTTTGGCAAATCAAAAATGAAGAAACACAGGCAGTCATAAACAGGAAAAAAAATCAACCTTTCTTATTTGTTATTCCTATTTTCTTCCCTTCCTTAGCCTTTACTTTCCACTCTCCCTCCTTCCTCTTTCCTTCCTTCAATCTTGAAGCTAACATCAAAAAATGTTGAGAACTGGGATGTTTGGGTGGCTCAGTTGGTCAAGTGTCTGACTTCAACTCAGCTCATGATCTCACAGTTTATGAGTTCGAGCCCTGTGTTGGGCTCTGTGCTGACAACTTGGAGCCTCCTTCAGATTCTGTGTCTCCCTCTCTCTCTCGCTCGCTCTCTCTCTCTCTCTCTCTCTCTGCCCTTCCCCCACTCACACTTTGTCTCTCTTTCTCTCTCAAAAAATAAATAATAACACTTAAAGAATTTATTAAAAATGTTAATACCTGTTAATACTAATTAGCAGCAGTATGTATCTTGTCCTTGTCCTTTAAAGTATTAATATTTAGAAAAAGGGAAATTTAAAAAAGTTTTTACCTTTGCCTCCCTTACAGTGAATCGCTACGACGTTTTCATCATCTTGAGCCATCCACTCGTCTACTTCCTTGGTGAATGCCAACATCTCACTGATTCCAAATGTAAAATTTTTAGTTGAATTAAAATACAGTCACAAATCAAGCCCAGTGTATTTAGTTTTCTTTTGATAGCCAAGTTGGCATAAAACTTACCTTAGTGTGGGGACATTGTGATCATCAATCATGATTCGCTGGACCCTGTAATGGAAGTACTTGGGATCATAAGCTCTTTCACCTAGAAGAAATGATGCATGGGTCATCTCTCTATGACTAATAACATAGTAAATGATCAAGTTATGAATAAGTTATACTTTTGTATTACAAATTCCTCATCCACCTTGTAAAAGGAGGTTTCTGACTAGCTCTTAATGCTCTAAGAATATTAAGGGTCGGAAAAACAGAGATAGTAGTGGTTTGTCCGCCTTGAGTAACCTAAGCACAACTATTTGGGTTTAACAGGCCTTACTTGTAATTTTCTAGCAGGCTACTCATCATATTATCAGAGGGTAGACAGACTTCACAGAGCAGAAGCAAATTGCCCAACCAGAGTGCTTGCCTCCTAGAAATGTCTATTTAATACACCGGAAGAGGAAAAGTCAAGAGAGAGCAGTAAGCTGGGATATAATCTGCTTTCGACAGGGTTTTGCTTTTTGAGCATATTTTCACTTGTTTATTGACTACTTGCATTTTTTTTTAATTTGGGTTTTCCGCTCCTCACAGCCTACTCCTAGTGAACTAGAAATGTGTTTGTTGAATTGTCTGTCTTCAAAACACGAGCTGGCAGGAAAAATAGAAGTATTTTCCTAAACCTAATACCATTAGAGCAGATTCGGCCTCAAATGGCTCTGTCCCCACTTAGGCCTCCTGCCTCCCTCACAGGCATTTACACTATTGATCTATCTTTTCCTACAAAATAGAGCCAGTGCAACATGAAGATTTTTAAACTCACTTTACACCACCACCAAATACTTATGATTAAATGAAATGTAAACATGGAATCATCTTTTTTTTTTTTTTGGAATCATCTTTTTATATGCAGTGATCTGTTTTCTATTGATAGTAGCAAAATATCTGACCATATACATACTGCATAGATTGTAGACTTGATAGTGGTCTTTATGCCTGGTATCTAGGAACCGAGCAACTTCCTAGAAAAAACAGACACACCTGTTACATAAATGCATGTGGCACCAACATCAGCCATTCCTCAGGAGTAAGCTAAAATGGTCACTACCCTTTTTTGTTTTAATTAATTAATTTATTTATTTTGAGAGAGAGAGAAGGAACAGAGAGTGGGGTAGGAGCAGAGAAAGAGGGAGAGAGAATCCCAACCAGGCTCTGCACTATTAGCGCTGAGTCTGATGAGAGGCTCAAACTCATGAACTGTGAGATCATGACCTGAGCCAAAATAAGAAGTTAGACGCTTAACCGACTGAGGCACCCAGATGCCCCTGCTCATTACCTTTTATTCACTTTGTCCCTCACTTAGCACGTTTTAGGGGAAATCAAGTATGTACATTCCAAGCCTGTCTCATCTACTGATGATTTCCGAATAGCCCACAAGGTTGTGCTTGACTACTCTGATTAACCTCTACTATAAATACACACTGTTTCAAGCTACCAGAGAAAGTTACCTGGCTTTAAGTCAATTTGTTCTGAATTATAAATTCACAGTAACATATGGTTCTTATTTTCTAAATAGAGAGAGGTTTTTTAGGTAATTATTTGGATATTACAACCTATCTATGCACTGTTAAAGGAATAAATGCATGATTGTGTGTGTGATATGAACGACACTGGACACGTGATATACATGATGTGATGTGATTATTATATGCATGATAGAAAAAGATAAATACATTATATTAGTTTTAGTTAAGAGTGGCAATATGGAGACTTTTTTGGATCATCTTTGCTTTCATATTTTCTAAAATGAATACATATGTGTGCATATGTTCACATATGTATATAGACACAAATTTGTACATATATGTGTGACTTTTCAAATAGAGATTATTTAAAATGGTTACTATCACCATACTAATACAGTATTTTTAGCAAATTTATCTATCTGAAATATACACGCATATGTATGTCTGTACAACAAGAGAAGGACTGTAAAAAAGCTCAAAAATTGATGAGTATAGTACCCTGTTTACTGGCTTCATATTGAGGAAAAGAAAAATTAGGATATCAAAATGATCAATTGGTTACATTATTAGGAGTAAATAATAAGTCAAAAAGATAAACACTCCGAGTCTGCATAATACTGGAATAGAAGGTTAAATAGACTTACACATGTCAAAAATTGATGAGATCCTTTACACCAAAATAAAATCCAGACTGACTGAGGAATCAAATATAAAGAAACACAAATATCTCTAAGAAATTTAAGTGAACATTAACCACTTCTTTGGGTAAGGCAAAGCACTGTTAAATCAATGGAAGGTCAACAGATTTAGGTTTGACTTTATAAAAATTTGAAATTTCTGGGGCACCTGGGTGGCTCAGTCGGTTAAGCCTCCGGCTTGGGCTCAGGTCAGATCTCACGTTCGTGGGTTTGAGCCCCGCATCAGGCTCTGTGCTGACAGCTAGCTCAGAGCCTGGAGCCTGCTTCCGGTTCTGTGTCTCCCTCTCTCTGCCCCTCCCCCTCTCATGCTTTGTCTCTCTCTGTATCAAAAATAAATAAAACATTAAAAAAATAAAATAAAAAAAATTTGAAATTTCTATTTAAAAAAATGCTATAGTACAGCAAACATACAAGAGAATATTTTTTCAGATAAAAAATTGAGTGAATGGTGACTATGTCTAGTATTGCCAATAAATTAGTTATACTTGTATAAACTAGTAACATAACAAATAACTTAAATAGTATTCCCTCAACCTATAGATAAATGGACCCAGGACATAAATAAATTCATAAAAGAGAAAATCTGTGTAACAACCTACATAGATAGGTATTCAGCCCTACCAACAAAGAAGTCTAAAACAACAATAAAATCCCATTTTAACCCATGAAATTAGCCCTTTCCTTTTTAATGAGAAAATTCAATGATGGCATGAAAATTAAACATTTGTTTCATTGCTAACACAATCCATTGGATTTGGCAATATACATTGAGAATGCTAAAGATACTCAATACCCCATAACCAGGTAACTTTACTCCTAGAAATCTATCCAGAAAAGGCTTTATGTCTTTTGCCTTTATGTCTCTGTTGCGGCATTAATAATATTGGTGACACCTAAATACCTAACTTCAAGGTTGATTGAAGCACTAGTGAAATTTCATGCAACCATTAGAATACTGTCTTGCTCTTCATTCTTTCAACAAGTTAATATGTCACAGGGGTTCATTTTTGGGCAACCTTCTTTAGCATACCCACACTTAAGGACTATATTTGATTTTTATGAAAAAAATTAATATGCCTGGATGACTAAGCTTCAGGATTTAAAAAATCACCTTCATATTTCTCTATATATCTAAAAAACTCAAGAATTTGAGTTTTCTTCAAGAGTCCAGCATTGACTCAATACATTAACAATTTATTGCTGTGTTTTCTGATCTAAATAGTTTATCTGAAGACTCCAAATACTTCTTAAACTAATTAGTTGAATAGAGACAAAAAGCATCTAAAAGAAAGTTCAACTCTGCCAAGAAACTACATTTTTAAAAACATTTTTCAAGTTTTTATTTAAATCCTAGTTAAACATATGTGGTAAAATTGTTTCAGATGTGAAATTTAGTGATTGACCACTTACAAAGAATGCCCAGCGCTCATCACAAGTGCCCTCCTTAGTACCCATCACCCATTTAGTCCATCCCCACCCCGCCACCTCCCTCTATCAACCCTCAATTTGTTCTCTGTAGTTAAGAGTCTCTTATGGTTGGTTTGCTTCTATCTCTGTCTTTTCCCCCTTCCCCTCTGTCCATCTGCTTTGTTTCTTAAATTCCAAGTAGGAGTGAAATCATATGGTATTTGTCTTTCTCTAAATTATTTTTGCTTCGAATACACTCTATCTCCATCCATGGCATTGCAAATGTTAACATTTCATTCTTTTTGATAGTTGAGTAATATTCCAGTGTGTGTGTGTGTGTGTGTGTGTGTGTGTGTGTGTGTGTATACACATATATATCTTTTTTACCTATTAATCAGTTGATGGACATTTTGGTTCTTTCCATAATTTGGCTACTGTTGATAGTGATGCTATAAACTTTGGGATGCATGTGCCCCTTCAAACCAGTATTTTTGTATCCTTTGGGTAAATACCTAGTAGCACAACTGATGGGTCATAGGATGGTTCTAGTTTTAACTTTTTGAGGAAGAAACTACATTTTTGGGGACAGATGAATAGTTTCTATCTAAAGAATGATTGGGCCAATTAGGCAATTAGAGAAGAAATTAAAAAATATATGGAAACAAATGAAAATACAACAATCCAAACTCTTTGGGATGCAGCAAAGGCAGTCCTAAGAGGAAAGTATATTGCAATCCAGGCCTATTTCAAGAAACTAGAAAAAGTGCAAATACAAAATCTGACAGTGCACCTAAAGGAACTGGAAGAAGAGCAGCAAGAGCACCTCAAACCCAGCAGAAGAAGAGAATAAGGATCAGGGAAGAAATAAACAATATAGAATCCAAAAAAACACTTGAGCAGATGAAACCAAGAGTTGGTTTTTTGAAAAAATAAACAAAATTGATAAACCTCTAGCAAGGCTTCTCAGAAAGAAAAGAGAGTGCACCAAAATAGATAAAAATCACGAATGAAAAGAGAGCTTTAAACCAATCCCTCAAAAATATAAGCAATTATCAGGGAATACTATGAAAAATTATACGCCAACAAACTGGACAACCTAGAAGAAATGGGCAAATTCCTAAACACACACTCACTACCAAAATTCAAATGGGAAGAGATAGAAAATCTGAACAGACCCATAACCAGTGAAGAAATCGAGTCAGTTATCAAAAATCTCCCAACAAATAAGAGCCCAGGGCCAGACAGCTTCCCTGAGGAATTCTAGTTAATACCCATTCTTCCCAATCTATTCCAAAAAATAGAAATAGAAGGAAACCTTCTGGACTCATTCTACAAAGCCAGCATCACTTTGATTACCAAACCAGACAGAGACCCAGCAAAAAAAGAGAACTACAGACCAATATCCTTGATGAATACAGATGCAAAAACACTCAACGAGATACTAGCAAATGGAATTCAACAGCATACAGAAAGAATTATCCACCATGATCAAGTAGGATTCACTTCTGGGTTACAGGGCTGGTTCATTTACATTCACAAATCCATCAATGTGATACATCACATTAACAAAAGAAAAGATAAAAACCATATAATTCTATCAATAGCTGCAGACCTCGAGGGTGTCATGCTAAACAAAATAAGTCAGGCAGAGAAGGACAGATACCATATGTTTTCACTCATAGGTCTAACAGGAGAAAAGAGGACCATGGGGAGGGGAAGACGGGGAAAGTGTTAGGGAGAGGGAGGGAGAGAGACTCTTGAATACTGAAAACAAACTGAGGGCTGAAGGGGGAGGGGGAGAGGGGAAGGGAGATGATGATTATGGAGGTGGGCACTTGTGGGGAAGAGCACTGGGTGTTATATGGAAGCCAGCTTGACAATAAACTATAAATAAATAAGAAATTTCAAGATGTTAGCAACGTAATCTTTTATTGTTACAAATGTAGATTTCACAAAATTGCTCTTACAATACGTTATTTTTTCATAAATTTTATCAGTAAAAAAGAAAAAAGTCCCCTATTATTATTGTATTATTTTCAAGGAGTTTGTGTTTGTTATTAATTGATATGTATATTTGGGTGTTACAATTTGGGAGCACCAATACTTACAATTGTTAGATCTTTTTGATAGACCTCTTAATTGTAATATACTGCCCTTTTTTATCTCTAGTTACAGTCTTTGGTTTAAAATATAATGATATGGGGCACCTGGGTGGCTCAGTTGGTTGAGCGTCTGGCTTTGGCTCAGGTCATGATCTTATGGTTCATCGGTTCGAGACCCGTGTTGGGCTCTGTGCTCACAGCTAGCTCAGAGCCTGAAGCCTGCTTCAGATTCTGTATCTCCCTCTCTCTCTGATATCCACCCCCCCCCACTGCTTGCTCTCTCTCTGTCTCTCAAAAATAAATAAAAATCATAAAAAACTTTAAAATACAATGATATAAGCATGGCTACTCCAGGTTTCCTTTGATGTCCATTAGCATGATACATGGTTCTCCATCCCTGCACTTTCAATCTCCAAATGTCTTTAGGACTCTAATGAGTCTCCTGTAGGCAGCAGATAGATGTGTCTTGTTTTGTTTTCTTATCCATTCTGGTACTCTGTGTCTTTTGATTGGAGCATTTAGTCCATTTACATTTAGAGGAACTATTGAAAGATATGAATTTAGTGCCATTGTGTTGCCTGTAGAGTTGATGTTTCTGGTGATATTATATGGTCCTTTCTGGTCTTTGTGGTTTTTGGTCTTTTTTTTTTTTCCTTCAAAGAGTCCCTTTAATATTTCTTGCAGGGCTGGGTTAGTGGATGGGAGCGTCTTTAGTTTTTGTCTGGGAAACTCTTTATCTTTCCTTCTATTCTGAATAGAATATTCTGAATGAATGCATGTCTTGCTGGATGAAGTATTCTTGGCTGCATTAGTTTCCCATTCAGCATCCTTCTATTCTGAATAGAATATTCTGAATGAATGCATGTCTTGCTGAGTGAAGTATTCTTGGCGGCATTAGTTTTCCCATTCTGGCCAGTCAAGTTTCTATGAACATATCTGCTGTGAACCTGACCTGTTTTCCCTGGTAGGTTAAGGATTTTTTTCCTCACTCACTGCTTTCAGGAATCTTTCCTTTTCTGTGCATTTTGTGAATTTGACTATGATATATCTTGGTGATGGCTGGCTTTTGTTGTTAATGGGAGTTCTCTGTGTTTCTTGGATTTCAATGTTTATTTCCTTCCCTAGATTAGGGATGTTTACAGCTATAGTTTGCTCAAATAAACCTTCTACTCTTTTTTCTCTCTCTTTTTCTGGGACTCCTGTGATACAAATATTATTATACTTTAAGGAGTCGCCAAGTTCCCTAAGTCTACATTCATTATCCAATACATTTCTTGCCCTCTTTTTTTCAGCTTCATTATTTTCCATAATTTTATCTTCTATATCAGTGATTCATTTCTGTTTCATCCATCCTCAATGCCATTGCACCATTCAGTTTTGCATCTCGGTTATAGCATTGTTTTATTTCCACCTGACTTTTTTTTTTTTTTTTTTTTAGTTCTTTTACCTCTGCAGTAAGGGATTCTCCAGTGTCTTCTATGCTTTTCTTAAAACTAGCTAGTCCCCTTATGATTATTCTTTTAAATTCTGGTTCAGACACCTTACTTGTATATGTACTGATTAAATCCCTCGTTGTGACTTCTTCCTATTCTTTCCTTTGGGGTGAATTTGCTGTCGTGTCATTTTTTTCTGGGTCTGTGTGTGTGTGAGATTGATAGGAAAGCCTGTTGTATTCTTGCTCCTGAGAGTAATGGCTATATTAAGAAGTGGTCTGAAAAAACCCAAGAAACAAAAAACACGGAAGCTAGATCCTAGTTGTGGTTTGGTCTGCCTGCTAAACGAAGCTAGATCTATATAAAACAACAACAACAACACCTAGATTCTATTTCACTTAGAGGTGAATACTCTATGAGCAGTAGACTTGGTGCTTGCAAGGGGGTTATGCTGGTTTTCTGGGGGTGGAGCCTGCTGCTCCCATTCTCCTGCAGACTTGCCCTAGTGGAGATGCGCCTGCAGAGTGCAGGGCAACTGGGCTTGGTGTAAGCAGCCCCAGGTCCACTGAGTGGCGCTGTTTTGCTCACTGACTTTATCAGCGCTGATGGGTGAGAGGGAAAATTACCGGATATACTCTTCCAGCCTGCTTCTCTTCAGGAAGCTCACACAGAAGAGCCAATCACCTCTCTTGTGTCCCTGGCTTCTGCCAGATCCTTGCATCCAAGTTGTCTGTCAGGTAGCAGAACACTCCTGTGTTTTATCTCAGGCATGCTTCTGGGTTCCAAAACTCCAAATTTTAGAGGTCTATGTGCCAAATTTTAGAGATCTATGTGGTGCAGACCCATGCTGATCCTCTGGGGGGAGGGTCTCCCTGAGCTGCGGCCAGTGCTGGTTTGTCCCGGAAATCAGTTGTGCGGCCCTGCAGCAGTTTGGAGTTTATGGTGCAGTGCAACGGAAAGCCGGCACCCAGGTTTGCTGTCCTCAGCTGGCGACCTTGGTTTCTACACTAGGGAACAAGGCAGCACTTTGGTGGTGCCCGCTCTTTTTTCCCTGGAAAGGCCATGCCACTCCTCCCAAATGCACTCCAAGCAGCGAAACTATTTATCCCTGTGTGATGCAGGGGAGCCTCAGACCGCACTGCCACTCACAGGTCTCTTCCCTCCTTGCCCCGCAGCGCACCGCCAAGCCCACCGGCCATAGTGGCACGGACTCCAAAACTTCAGACTTTACCCTCCACTGCTTATAAAAACTTGCAGGAGTCAGGCCCTCTTCCTTCCCCAGTCAATGGTTTTGGGGAAGAGTTTTTCTTGAGCATTCCTCTGCAGGTGCTTTCATTCTTTCTCACTTACTCACTCCTCTCCAAGATCGGGGCTCCTTCACCTTCATGGTCCCTGTAGTTCTTTTCTCTCCCAAATCAATTCTTCACAGGCTCCTATCTTCCACAGTATGGCTATTTTGCTACCTCTAGTTGTGCAGTTTGGCTTTCTCTGTCTTCAGATTGATTTCTTGGGTGTTCAAAATGATCTGATATTTGTCTAGCTTGTTCGAGGGACAAAGTCCCCTACTCCTTTGCCATCTTAACTTCTTCCCCCAAATGCAGTGTTTTTAATTCACATACTTGAAGTCATGCCAGCTGTACAACGTCCCTGTCAGAATTACTGGTTGCACATTTATGGCGGTTTCTTTAGCTGTATCTTTTGGGTTTTTAACTTCCTGTAATGGAGATGTTATGGAATATAACACCTTTGCTGTCTTTGTGAAGTGGTATATAATTGTATGATGTCTCTATGTAAACTGAATGCTCAAACTTTTAATACAGGATTCTGGAAAGCAGTAAATTTTAATGTTATAAAGAATAAGTAAATAAATGTTGTAAGAACTGTTCACAAAAATATTGAACGTATCTCAGACTTGGGGCATAAAAAGCTAGTCAAAAGAAGAAGTATTTTATGATTCCACTTATGTAAAATTCAACAGTAAGTAAAACTAATCTGTGGTAACAGAAGTTAGAATAGTAATTACCTCCAGTGTGTTGGGATATTGACTGAAAAAGAGCAAGAAGTGTTCTATATGTTGTTAGGGGTGTTGGTTACATGCATATATACCTATTTATAATTTCATCAAGATCCACTTAAGAGTAGTGCAATTTATAGTATTTGTTATGCCTTAACAGATGTATAATTATATATGTATATATGTAGACTTAGATGTATACATATATATGTATACATAATTACATTGTACTAATATATAACAAAAATATAAGTTACACCAATAAATACACATCCACACACATATGCAAACTTCTTAAACAATGGCTTTTAACTGGGGTTTCATATTAAATATCATTTTATGTTTGAAATTATTTAATACACAGAATCTAAAGTAGTATGCCTCCCCTATGATTTAGGATCTCAACCTAAGAACACACATTTTATTTAAAGAATTCCCAACCATTTCCCTATGGTAGACTATGAAAAATGACCACAATTTGTTGCAATTCCTGTCATCAAGAGATGCAGTCTATTCTTCTCCTTGAATCTGGACTGAGTTGTAATTTGCTTAGTACAATAGAATGAGATAGAAGCCATGTTATACTAGTTTTGAACTGGGGCCATTAGGGGTTCTGCATTCTTCTGCTTGCTGCTTGTGGGATCTTTGCCACTGCCACCACGTGAACAAGGCTCAGCTAGCCTGCTGGAGAGTGACACATCACACGGAGCCATCCAACCATGCCGTTTTAGACTAGCCAATCCTCAGACGCCAAGCAGCTGCCCACAGATGTGCACATTAGCCCAGCTGTGATTAGTTACGCCTGGCTCTGATCAGAAGATCACCCAGTTAAGCCCAACCCAAATTCATAACCACATTATTACGAGCTAAGTAAATGGTTACTGCTGTAAGTTGCTACATTTTTGCATGGTTCATTACACAAAAAAAGCTAATTGCTACTGATCCATTATAATTTTTTGCCTGGAAGAGTAAATTTTTAGAACACTGCCATCTCTGAGCCACTATTAAACTTATGACTCTGTAGTCTATGTTTACTGAGAAGTATGAACATTTGTTATGTAAATAGCCTTACCTTAATGGGATTCCTATAGAAAGACTGCCGTCCAGAAGATGGGAATGACATGGCAATAATACGGTCTGGAAGTCAAAAGAGTCAGTATTATGAATGTCATTATAGATGTGAAACAATATGTGAGAGCTTAAAATATATGTAATCAGACTTCTTCATAGACAACTTTTAGGATTGAGACTGACAGAAAGAAAAAGCTATCTCTCAGATAATCAAGATAACATATTAAATTATCCAATATAATGACCATTAAACTCACATTGTGTTCCTAGGACTCAACTGCTTCCAGCCACATGTGACAAGTTGGCCTGTAGTGGGAATTTATTTCTTATTTAAACACCAAAGAAAAAGGAGAGATCTGGGCTCCAGCAATGGTGGCATTAGTGCTTTCCAGTGCTTCTGACTCAGAAAACTGACACCCCTTATTCTCTAGGGTTCTAGGAAGAGAATAGGACTTTCTGAAATCCTTGTGACCAAGGAAAACAACTAGGACTCAAATTTCAAACCAGACAAAGGGAGACAGTTGGAAATCTGTTCAACTTCCTATAACCAAGCAGCCCTGATGTGAGAGGTCAAAGCAGATTTTCCATTGTTAAACTACAAATATGTTGCACTACCACAGTGGCTCATGTCTTCATGGAGAAAGAATGCTTTGAAATAACATGGCTCCTCAAAATAAATACATAAACTTTAAAAGGTGGGGGGCACGTGGGTGGCTCAGTCAGTTAAGCATCTGATTCTTGATTTTGCTTAGGTAATGATCTCACGGTGAGCTTGAGCCCAGCGTCAGGCTCTGTGCTGGCAGTGTGGTACCTGCATGGGATTAGCTCCCTCCCTCTCTCTCTGTCCCTCCCCCAACTCACACATGAACATGGTCTCTCAAAATCAATAAATAAACTTTGAAAGAGCATGGCTCAGACAAAACAAGATCAAAAGGAACATAATTACTCACACACAAGAAAGATTTGAAGTTAATATAAATAAATAAACAGTTAAACTTTACAAACCAGTAACATAAGTGAGGTCTAAGTCAAATCCATCCTTCTTGTATCGCCGTTTGTTTTCTGAAACCTACAAGTTTAAAACAATCGTTATGAACATAGGGAGGGGAAGGGGGAAAGAGAGTTGGAGAGAGAGGGACACAAATCATGAGAGACTATTGAATACTGAGAGGGAACCAAACCGAGGGCTGAAGCGGGAGGGGAAGGAGGAGGGGGGAAGGGGGTGATGGACATGGAGGAGGGCACTTGTGGGGAGAAGCACTGGGTGTTACACGGAAACCAATTTGACAACAAACTATTATAAAAAAATAAAAGATAAAAAATAAATAAGACAACTGTTAACTTGTAAAATAAAAATCAATGTAAAACAAAGAATATTATATAGATATCTATAACCTTTACCAGTATTTCCTGAAACAAACATTTTCTGAATCATAAACATGTTTTGGCCACTTACCAGCCTTCTGGTCAGCATTTCAAGATGTTTCTTTTGATGAGCCAGATGGAAAACTCTTATCAGAATAATAAGTCGTAGAGATTGAAATAAGATTGCCAATCTAACAGTAAAAAGACCAATTTTTGGTTTAGAAACAGAGGATTTTGTCAATATGCACCAAGTCCAGAGGACTTGTTCTTAACCGGGGTGATTTTCCATATACACAACCCCCACCAAGTCTCCTACCCACCCACCTAGGGGACACTTGGCAATGGCTGGGGATATTTTTGGTTGTCATACTGCATGTGAAGGCATGCTACTTGTATCTAGTGGGTAGAAGCCATAAATGTTGTTAAGTACCAATGCCCCTATAACAAAGAATTATCTGGTCCAAATTCTCAATAGTGCTGAGGTTGAGAACTCTGGTAGAAATAGTTATAAGACAGAGTTAGAATTTGTGCATTGAACTTTTGTGGTTTAAGACAAACATTTTTCAATCATTTTCCCGTCAAAAGAAACTGAGTGTTCTTGTTCACCTTTGCGATTCCCATCTGTAGCAGAGGCTCACTAGAGCTGCTAATGTACCAGGCAGGCAGCAGACTGAGATACTTCCCAAGTGTGCTAGCTGATGCCCCTCCTACCATCAGAAGAAAACATGGCAGAGAGCCGATGAGTTGAATATGTGCCTCTCCAACTTGAGTGTGCACATGATTCAGTAGGCCGCCGTGGGGCCTGCGATGTTTTTCCTCTTGCATTTCTAGCAAGTTCTTAGGTGATACTGAGGTTGCCAGAGGACCATACTGGATTCAATTATTTTAAAACAACTCCAAGAGCCTATCATATGATATCAAGTTTTGTTGGGACCTGAATTGAAGTCAGGGGTTACTGGAGTGCAGAAAGTAGGTGCTGGACTAATGAGTGAGCCATCCAACATCTGCCTCCCAATACACATCTGCTTCATTTCCTCATTGCCACAGCAGCAAGAGGAAGAAAGGAGGGAAAGCCATCAGTCACTTATACATATTTTAGTGTCCTGGTACCTAAGCAGTTCTAACTTTGCTTCAGCTTCTTCATTTCAACTGTAAGATCCTACCTCCCTGGCTCTACCTCCTATATCATCTTGTTTTCTGTTCTATTTGCTCTTTTTTTTTCAGGAGAATGATGGGAGTCACTCAAATTTTGCATATGCTCAAACCAATATTCTCTGTGTTACAGGAAAACCCCAGGAATTTCACGTGTAAGGAACTTGTGATTGAAACTCAATGGGAATTTCAAAACACAGAAAAGTTAAAGTTAGTACAAAAGGCAAAGTCCCCAGTTTGCTCTTCAGGTGTTCCATGCTCTTTATTCAGCTAAAGGTACTTAATGTGTACAACCTTCATATTTCCCAAATACAACCATGCTTTGGTGTCCAAGCATGTGGACGTTTATCTAAATATTTCACTTCTGGCAGCTTAATTGGTTCATATTCAACACATTCAAGACTTAGAAGGATTATACAAATGGAAAGCTACAGAAAGGCAGTCCCGTCCCCCCCCAAAAGGAAAAACTTAAAACTTTAAGAAAAATTATCATGTTTCTTACCTGGGGAAATCTTTAAGAACCTCAGAGTTATAAAACAAATAAATTATATTAACCAGTAGAGTCACTACAATAAGGACAGCATCTAAGCAGTTAAGTATATCAGAAAAATACGGTCGTATCCTGTAGTATAAAACAAAAAACATTAGTTTATGCTCCTTCAAAGAGGAGATAGGGATATTTTAAGAGTACAAATTATTTGACTCATCCCATGAAGAATTTTACTTTAGTGGATTCTTTAAAATGCATTTACTAGACTAGACTAAGAGGGAAAACATACAAATTCTATCCTATTTTATACATGCAAATGACAAAAGCATCAATATGGCAATTTAAGTATGGGAAGAGATAAAACCAAACCACGGAACAGGAGGCAAGCATTGCTTTCACATATTGGGCAAGAAAAGTGGGATATTTGGCAGTACTACTGAGCAATAGAAGCCAGATTTGTCACAGCCTTAGAGCCACTTGGCTGTGATGAGTGTAAAAGGGGAGTTTGTGAAAGGAAGATGGGTCCACTAATTTGGCCTGCAAACTCATCATCTGGCTTTACATCCACAGTGAAGGCCCGATGGGCTGGTGGCCTCCACTGTGCAAAGCTGAACTTCCATCCACTTTGCCACCCTCCACTGGCTTCAAGGACATGATGCTCCAGGGAAACCTTCCAATTCCTAGAGGTAACCCCTCCCAGGCTCTGAGTAACCTGAAGGTAAAAGCCCTCCTTAGCTCTAAAGTGTGAGTATAGAAGTTCAGTGGGAGAGGAGACAAGCAGCCTTCTAAAATGCTCTGGATGAAGTGACGCGCAGGAATTAGTCCCTGACTCCCACAGCTGACATGATCCAGGGCGTGGCTCACTTAATCCACCTTTTCATAGAGCCAGCGAGTAGAGAACCGCAGCTGCCACCTCACCACCAAGCCTCACTGATGGGATGAACATGCTTCATCTCTCTTGTGTAACGCTTTTGGGGGTGGGCGAGGAAATCTTTATAACATATCTTTATTTAGATTCAAGTTAGTCAACATATAGTGTAGTATTTATTGGTTTCTGGAGTAGAATCCAGTGATTCATCACTTATGTGTAACACCCAGTGCTCATCCCAACAAGTGCTCTCCTTAATGCCCATCACCCATTTAGACCATCCACCACCCGCCTCCCCCTCATCAACCCTCAATTTGTTCTCTATATTTAAGAGTCTCTCATGTTTCACCTCCCTCTGTTTTTATCTTATTTTTCCTTCCCTTCCCATATGTTCATCTGGTTTGTTTCTTAAATTTTACATATGAGTGAAATCAAATATTTGTCTTTCTGATTGACCTCTTTCCCTTAGCATAATACAGTCTAATTCCATTCACATTTTTGCAAATGGCAAGATTTCATTCTTTGTGATGGCTGATTAATATTCCATTTATATATAGCTAAACCACATCATTATCCATTTATCAGTCAATGGACATTGGGCTCTTTCCATACTTTGGTTATTGTTGATAGCGCTGCTATAAACACTGAGGTGCATGTGTCCCTTTGAAGAAGCATCTTTTTGGATAAATACCTAGTAGTGCAATTGCTGAGTCATGAAGTGGTTCCATTTTTAACTTTTTGAGGAAACTCTGTACTGTTTTCCAGAGTGGCTGAACCAGTCTGCTTTCTACCAACAGTGCAAAAGTGTTCCTTCTTCTACATCCTCACCAACATCTGTTGTTTCTGGAGTTGTTACTTTTAGCCATTCTGACAAGTGTGAGGTGGTTTTGATTTGTATCTCCCTGATGATGAGTGATGTTGAACATCTTTTCATGTGTCTGTTAGCCATCTGGATGTCTTTCTTGGAAAATTGTCTATTCATGTCCTCTGCCCATTTCATCACTGGGTTATTTGGTTTTTAGGTGTTGAGTTTGATTCTCATATACCTTAACATAAATTTTTATTTTAACCGAGGAAGGGGTTATTCAGACTTCTTATTTAGTATTTGATATACTGTCAACTTTTATTTAGAATCAACACTCGGGAAGAGGATTTATATTTATACTTCACACTCATGTTCCTTTTAATAATGTGCATGTAGACACATTAGCTGCCTGGCCCTACTTTGCAAACCCAATAAGCTTTACCTATTGAAGGAACTATCCATAGTAAGTTGCTGGTAACTAGAGTGCCAGTTGTAACAATAATATTAAAGCCCACTCTAGTAGAAATTGGGATTTGGATTGTTTTCTTGTGGACCATGCCTCCAAGTAGAACTATTTTAATAAAGAGGAACGCATTCACATTTGGTTGGGTTGATTTTGTAATCATTTTAAGATGTTTCTCATAGCAGTACAAAATAGCCTTATGATAGTTTTTAAAAAATTAATCAAACTTACCCTTCTACATATACTCGAAGAAGAACATCCAAGAAAAAAAATAAAGCAATAGCTAAAGAAATTAAATGATATTTGAAAGGAATGTATGTCGTGTCTCTAGTGAAAAGTAGGTCTGTAATGATGAGGGACAGATCCACAAAGATGAGCAAAATTCCAAATACTCTACAACAGATAAACAGAATAGAGATAAAGTGGTTTTCACACCTAAAGTTAGACTATATATAGGCCAATGTCATGTAGGATTAAATTATCTACTGATAGGGAATACTCTGTGGCCTTAGAATCTAAAAAAAATTGCTAAGTTTTCACCCAATGAAAGCAGTTGTTAGAGAATTAAAATTTCCACCACACCCTTTCATGTTATCATGCCCTTTTAAAAAAGACACATAAGACTAACACTCCAAGATAGCAAGGGCAACCTGAATTAAAATTACATGTCTCCACTTGTGAACTCTTCTTAAAATCCGAGAATTTTTTAAGGGGCATCTACCAATTTCTCAAAATAAATAAAACCACATTCTACTGATTAACTTTTACAAATTTAGCAATAAAAGCCAAGTGAAAGCAAGACTAACATAAGCCTTAAAAGATCACTTTGACCACTAAGATGGTTTATCAGTGAGATTTTCATTAAGTATATGATTATATATTAATAGATGCTTCTAGTACAGTGCTAGGCACTGTATATACATAATATATACATGATTAAACTCTAAAGTACTTCCTAAGCCATCCTCTCCTGTATTCTAAACACATTCTTCATAAATTGCTTACAACACTTGTATAATGTATGAAGATAAATTCATTAGTCCTCAAGATACTTTAAAATTACAATGCAAATTAAAATATTATAAATTTAAAAGGAAGCAAGTATATTGTGTGACTCTGTATCATAGCAGGAAATAAATCTTACTATCATGTAGAGAAGAAGCCTAAGTAAAATGCTTCCAGAATTAAGGAGTACTTCTAGACAAATAAAGTGTTTAATAAAAACACCTAAAGAATTTTTTAAAGCATGTTTCATTATTTTTACTTTTACAGGTAGAAAAACCATACTAATACATAACTCTTAGGTTTAGGTAAATGCCATTTCTTTGATATTATTAATTCAGCTTAAACTAAAATTTCACGACAAATTATTTTACATAAAATGGGGCTCCAGGGCTATTTACAACAGACAGACATTGAAAATGTGTTTCCCCCCTCCCAGGTCCTTTATCATTAAAAATATTACACATTATGCATATTTAATTACCTTCCTTCCTAGGGTCTCACATACCTGAAGGTGAGTGATGATACAAGTGAGTACGGAATTCTCTTAATCACACTGCAGCAAAAAGAAGTAAGAATTAAATTCCAGAGTCTTCAAATTTATCACAGATTTCCTCCAATATGGAATATGAACTTAGCCAATAACAAAGGATTCTATAAACATAGTTTTAAAAGAAAGTTCTTCAGAAGTTGCATAACAAAATGCTATTTACTAGGATTTTCATTGTTCTGCTTCATTAATTATTTAAATGTTTCACATGTGGAATAAATTCAAGTAAAACTCTAAACTGTGTTTACTAATATTTCCCTTGCCTGAAATCCCCAATTCCAATTTTATGGTAATATTAAGTTGGGGTGATCAACTAAAGCAAGATAACAGAGATAGAAAGGTGTGGTAGATCAGTGTTCTAGCTCTCCCATAAATAAGCTGTGGGATCCTTGGCAAGTCATCAAACCTTGGGCAGATCTGTTTCCATAGCAGTAAAATAAAGGACTTCAGGGATAGGTAGAGAGTAAATGATACTCTTGTCTTATAATGTTCATCTCTTGAAAAAAGATACCCCATTAACACAACAGTTAATCATCAATGAGAATCACATTGGGTTTGCAAGTGCACTTTTGGAGACAAAGAATTTTAGTAAGATACATTTCAAAGGAGAAACACCCTAGAGATGGTTTGATGGGGCCTCCAGTTATGCCTCATTTTACTCTATGACTGGAGATGAGGTAGCAATTCATTGCCCTGCAGAAGCCTACAATGTGGGACCCAAACTCTGCTGCAGGTGCCAAAGCAGTGTTCATAGCCTGTACCCAAGACTGGACTAAACAATGGAGTGAATGGATGCTGAACAGAACAGGGCACTGTCAAAATTGGCCACAGATGAATGGCTAACCAGAGATAGAAGGGCTCCTCACTTTCTGCAAATTCTCCCTCCTCCACCTGCATCTGCCACCCCTGTCCAGGCTTAGGAAGCTGAGGATAATGTGGATGTGTGATGGATTGCCCAAAAGACGTGAATTGTCTAGAGGTTGCCATTTTCTTAAAACATGCCTTTCTGATCCCACGCAGATTGGATCTCTGGGTAGTGAAGAAATGTTACGATACATTTGAATTTGCTTGACAAAGTGATTGCACAGAACCATGCCTGACAGAATCATGAGGCACAAAGGGGAGGCTTTAACTTCCTTGCCTCTTCAGTGCTTCCCAAAACTACTCCAAGTCAATACACAATTGAGATTTTTAAAAGAGAGTGTGTCTAGTGTATAGCTTTAAACAACATGTGTGGAGTTTGAAGGGAAAGAATTAGAACTCAGTAATTCTATAGAAGAAGTGTTCCTATTTGAAGGAGAAGCACTGTTCATATTAGAAAGGAACAGAAACACACCCTCCAACATGCCACAGTTCAATGTATAGCAGGCGGGTGTCTCTCCTAAAAACAATTACTCAAAGAAGTTCTTAACTGAGAAATGAATCAAAATGAAGAACTCAGGAATAAGGAAGATACCTTACAGGGAAAAAGTGTTAAGAAATCATAAAAATTCAGAACTAAGTCTAAATAACCACTGTTAGTGTTGCAGGTGGCAATGTAAACAAATGAGTCTAAAACCAAGGATAAATAACACAAAATTCTTCTTAATAGTATGGCTTTAATATTTCAGGTTTTCTAGGGACTTCTAGGAAGATGTTGGAGTAGGAGGATCCTTGAGCACACCAAGATAGCAGCCACATCAGTGTAACTAACCCAGAAAATGATCCAAAGACTGGCAAGGACAGACTTTCCACAGTTCATTATAGAGAGGAGGCCACACTGAAAAGGGTATGTGGGGTGGAGACGCAGTTGGGAACAAAACTTCTGTGGAGACTAACTGCAAACAGGAAGGATCCCACATGGAAAAGGGAGAGGAGGAGACTCCACAGCAGGCACCCCAGACATGGGGGAAGATGAGTCTCCATAACATTTAGCTTTGAAAATCAGTGGGGCTTAACTTTGTGAGTTTGTACAACCAGCAGGACTTAACTCAGAGTACTTCAAAAACCAGTGGGCTTAGTTCAGGAAGAGCCAGAGGGTGATAGGAAGCGGAGTCCTTGCCCTTAAAGAGTCAGAACAACAAACAATCCCACTGAGATAAGCATAGAAGCAGCAGATTGAAAAGTACCTGGGTTACAGTGAATGAGATTTATTTACTAATCTCAGAAAGTGTGCTGAAGAGCAGGGATCTTTAGTAGGACCCCTCGGCGATTCAGGGAGAGTGGGACCATTTGCCCTCTCCCCAGCCTAGATAGCCTGGCACTTGTGGAGACCAGTGAGAACTCTCCTCACCTACCTCGCTAACACTATGCACCTGGCCCCCGTGTTCTCCTGAGAATCTGCCACATTAAACATGCCCCGCTCAGAGGGGATCCCTTCAGAGTGACACTTGCCCTGAGGAGAGGGGTATGTAACTACACACACCAATTCCACTGCAGTCCCAGTAGCCGAACCTTATAACTGGCAGTGCAGAGTGCCCTGTCAATCAATGTATGTGCCACCTGAGCAGATGGACTGGGGGCAGGCATCTGATCTCATTGCCAGCCCCCTCCCACCAGTAAGCACTTCCCAGGAAGTAGCACAGGAAGGGAGACCACTGTAGTTCTGGCAGATAAACTGGAGGCAGGCATCTGGATCGTCTGCAGGCCCCATCCACCAACCAAAGCTTCTCACAGTCCAACACAAGGAGAGTGCCAAGTTCAGGATGACTGCAGCCCCAGCAAGTGGGTTGAAGCCAGGCATCTTCTCTGACTGCTGACACCACTCAACTGAAGTAAGGCCACTACTTTCAAGGTGAAGAGACATAACTGACTTTACTGATACATAAAAACAAACACAATGAGTTAGATAAAGTGAGGGAACAGAGGAATATGTCATAAATGAAATGACAGGACAAAACTACGGCAAAAGAGCTAAAATGAGACAGAGATAAGCAATATGCCTGATTAAAAAAAAAACCTCAAAGTAATGGACACAAAGATACTTACTGGGAAAAAAAAAGACTAGAGGACCTCAGGGAGAACTACAAAGAGAGAGAGAGAGAGAGAGAGAGAGAGAGAGAGAGAGAGAGAGAGAGAGAGAGAGAGAGAATATAAAGAAGAAACAACCAGAAGTGAAGAACTCAATAGCTGGAAACACCACCACTACCACCACACACCCCCAGAGGGAATAAAGAAGAGAGACAGAAGAATGGATCAGTTAGCTGGAAGAGAGAGTAACAGAAAGCAACCAAACTTAACAACAACAACATGAAAGAATAAAATATGTGAATAGGTTAAGGGAATGAAGCAAAATCATCAAGCATAGTAACATTCACAGTATAGGGATCCCAAAAGGAGAAGAGAGGGACAAGGAGCAGAAAATTTATTTGAGGAAATCATAGTTGAAAACTGCCCAAATCTGGGGACAGAAAAGGTATCCAGATTCAGGAGATACAGAGAGCTCCTAATAAAATTAATACAAAGAGTTCCACACCATGACACATAACAATTAAAATGGCAAACGGTAGTGATAAAGGGGTTTTTTAAAGCAGCAAAAGAGGGGTGCCTGGGTGGCTCAGTCGGTTGAGTGTCCAACTTATAAGGTCATAATCTCACTGTTCTGTGGGTTCGAGCCCCACATCAGATTCTGTGCTGACAGCTCAGAGCCTGGAGCCTGTTTCAGATACTGTGTCCCCCTCTCTCTGCCCCTCCCTTGTTTGCACTCTGTCTCTCTCTGTCTCAAAAATAAACATTAAAAAAATTTAAAAATAATAAAATTTAATAAATAAATTTTTATTTATTTAAAAATTAAAAAATAAAATAAAGCAGCCAAAGAAAATAAAGCAGTTACATAAAAAGGAAATCTCATAAGGCTGGTTTTTCAGAAGAAACTTTGGAGGGCAGAAAGGAGTAGCATAATATATTCAAAAGAGCTGAAAGGAAAAAATCTACAGTCAAGAATATTCTACCCAGCATGGCTGTCATTCAGAATAGGGAATGCAAGAGTTTCACAGGCAAAAATGAAAGGAGTTCACTACTACTCAGCCAGTCTTACAAGAAACGTTAAAGGAAATTCTTTTAGTGGAGAGAAAAGGCCGTTATCAAGAGTAAGAAAATTATGAAAGGAAAAAATTTCATAGGTGAATACAAACATCGTAAGTAGACTAATTACTTACAAAGCCAGTATGGAGGTTAAAGCAAAAAGCAGAAATCAAATATACCTAGAAAAATCATTCAAGGGATTCACAAAATAAAAGGATATAAAGTATGACATCATATACATAAAACATGGGGTGTGTAAAAATTTAGTGCTTTTAGAAAGGGTTCAGACTTAAGCAACCACCAATTTAATATTGACTGCAATGTGTAATACTCACAAATTTAAAAGCTATAATAGATTACACAAAAAACTCAGAGCTTTTCCTCTAAGATCAGGAAAAGACAAGGATGTCTGGTCTCACCATTTTTATTCAACATAGTACTGAAAGTTCTAGCCACAGCAATCAGACAAGAAAAAGAAAAGGCATTTGTATTGGTAAAGATAGAGTCTCTATTACTGATGACCTAAAACTGTATATAGAAAACCCTAAAGACCCCACCAAAACTACTCTGATAAAGTCAGTAAAGTCCCACAATACCAAATTAATATACAGAAATCTGCTGTACTTTTATAAAGTAGATGAAAAATTAAGAAAACAAGCCCATTTTTATAGTTTATTGTCAAGTTGGTTTCCATATAACACCCAGTGCTCAATCCAACAAGTGCCCTCCTCCATGCCCATCACCCATTTTTCCAGCTCCCCCACCCCCATCAACCCTCAGTTTGAAAACAAGCCCATTTATAACTGCACCAAAAAGAGTAAAATACCTAAGAATAAACTTATCCCGGGAGATGGAAGACCTGTACTCTGAATACTATAAGACATTGTTGAAAAAAGTTGGATGACACAAACAAATGGAAGCTATTTTAACACTGTATGCTAATTATACTGGAATTAAAAAAAAAAAAAAACTTGTTCCTGCAGCAGTTATTAGTAAAATACAGGCATATCCATGTCCCACCACTTCAAAGCAGTTGCAGACTCTCCTAAATTTTTAAGGGTATTCGTGTCTATTTATCCCTCACTTGGCTCAAGTGTTTCAGCCCCTTCATAGATTGGTAAAACCAGAATCACAATGGGACTGGTCCTCAAAGGAAAGAGAAGCATTCAAGCCAAGGTGGCTGTTAAACAGACCTAAGCCTTAGGTGTTTGTGTATAGAGACAACCATCTCAACAGATATAGCCAGTTACCCAGGAGGAGTTTAGATAAAACTTATGGCAATGGCAAGGGCACAAATGCATACTGTTTGGTTTCTGGTCAGAGTTCTGCAAAGGCGCTGAAATGTGGTATTTTAGAACAACTGTGTGCTACTTACCACGCTTACAGCAAGTAGAAGAAATGACTAAAAGAATACCAGTGACCATTTGCATTCAGTATCCTATAGCAGGATGGCTAAAGGATACATTTGAAGAGTTCAAGCCAGGCATTGCCCAAAAATACAGACTGTAGCCAAATGGCATGTCTTCTTGCACAACATAGTACCTTGACAAACATTCCTTTTATTGCGGATCTATACTCCATTCTTGGCCTCGTGACTCACGTCACCTCTGAAGGACAGCCATTACCTGAGGCAGCAGACCCACCACAGCTTCCAATCTTTATGGGAAAGGAGATGGATGAATCCCTGAGCATGCCTGTACACTGAAGGGTCAACAAGAGGCGACCCTTGCACCTGGACATTTATTGCCATCAAGCCTCAACTGAAAGTACCTGGATAGAGTCTGACACTGGACACAGTAGCCCATTGCATTGTGCCGAATCACAAGCAGCATAGATGGGATTGTTCCACAAGCCTGGTTCCATTGTTCTGTGAATAGATAGCTGGGAAAGCTACAAGGGGCCAGCCATTGGCTTCTCCAACGGGAGGTACAGGACTAGATGGTGGCCGAGTGACCACTCTGGGAAATATGTTGAACTCCAATGCACATGAGGTATGAACATTACTGTTTACCATGTAGATGCACACACAACACACTCCTCACCTGGTATGTGACATGTTGATGAACTGGGCTGCATCCACCTCCTAGAGGACATGCCAATGGAAGACATTGCCACCTGGCTACACAACATGAGAAATCGAGAACAACAGACATTGTGGGCCATTGCTAAGAACTGGGCTCACCGCTGCATTACAAAGACATTGCAACCATCTGCTAGCAATGCCCAACCTGTGCCCAGGAATGACCATGACCTTTATTTAGAGACACTAGACAGATAGCGGAGAGGGGGGCACCCCACTCAGTGAAGGCAGATTCACCATATTGGTCCCCTGCCTCTGACGGCTGCTGTTACATTTTGACATATGTGACACTTATTCAGGACTCCTGCAAGACAGCCCCAGGAAGTGTGCCACACAGAGGGCCACCATCTATGGCCTGGAACAGCTGTGTGCTACATACAGGGCGCCCACTGATACTGCCAGCAATCAAGGCTCCCACTTCAGAGGACATGAAGTACAAGCGTGGGCAAAAGCTCAAGACGTCCATTGGCATTTCCATCTCCCATACAATCCCACTGCAGCTGGACGGATAGAATGCATAAGTGGCCTATTGAAACAATTGTGACTAGAAACCCACTCACTGGCCTTTTGGACATGTCACCTGTCAACAGCTATATGGACATTAAATAAACATGTACCTTCCAATCGACCCAGTGCCTACACTCTATTCCCTCAAGGGCCTGATGTGACCCTTAGAATACAAGTAGACAGCATGTAGGAAAGATGTTCTTTGCTGTGGGTAGGAACACAAGGGAGCATTTTACTGCCCTTGCCACAAAATCTATTTATGGGGGAAAATATAACTACATGGCCCTGGAAATGGCAAACAAGTCCACAGGGTTTTGGGTTTTTGGCCCCATAGGAATAGAACAGGTCCTAACTATCACCCCATTTCTTCACCCCACTCCACTGAAAACGATGAAGGTATACATCCCCAGGCCTCTCATAAAAAGGGACACTATCATAATTGCCTTATGGAGCACTGTTTTACCCTCACCAATCTTTTCAGGTTTGACCTGCCATGTAGCAGAAGGGGAACAAACAATTTGGTACCGCAACCCTGGAGCTAAACCACAGCCAAGGGTGGGCTTATTTCAGACCACCACCACCTCCTGCATTCTATTAGACAACTGCGACTCTCCTTTTCTGGTGCCTACTCAACATCTTACTTTTTGCCCTTAGATTCTGCATAAGAAACCTATTTATGAAGTGGACCCTGACTATGGCTGCTTTACAGAATAGGACCAATTGTTGGGTGTGCAGTGAACTCCCTCTATCAGTGACCGTGTGTCTCCCCTGGGGAATCCAAGCTGCCAACCTCAGCATTTGGGAGTGCTTCTACACTTCTTGTAACACCTTCCTCCCCTTACCTGGGCTGACCCGTATTCACTAAGTGTTCTGGATCCCCACCCAGGAAGACACAAAGGACACAATTTTCCAACTGACATAGGAATAAATAAGACTCTGCCAATAGAACATGCCTTTGGGATGGCTTGGGATGACTAACTGCAACCCAGGTGCAAATTATGAGAGTGGCCCCATTGTGCACATCGAGGCATAAGAGGAGCACAAATGCTACAGATGGAAATGCACACAACAAGGCGATTAACACTGCACTCATCACTGCTGATACTTGGCTGCGGAAGCAACATGCATCCATTCCTGTGGGTGTCTTCTTCTGTGGGGACGGCTCTGGGCATGTGGTACCCATGACTGTCCCTACTTACCCTGTAACTAGACTAGGTGCTGTAACTGGGGTGGCCCTACCTGGCAGGCTGCATACTCACTCATTTACAGGAGAAGCCTACCAGTTGGAAGGTGGTCAGGGCCTGATGTAGAACCAATGGATCATCTTGATGGTTCCATCCCTGTCTACTCTCTCCCTTCTGTGGCCACAACTGACATAAAATGGTGGGTACAGACCTTAACCAAATACATGGTTGCCACCTTTAATTCCACCCATAACCCTCCTCACTGGGAGAGTTTCCAAATAAGAAAAGTAGTTCTGCAAAGAATGGCTTCTGACCCGTGTCATCATCAAGACAGACTGTTGCACCTATGTACCTGACTACTCTACAGTTCTCACGCAATGGCTAGTTTAAACATGCACATTAAAGCCACCGATTCCCAGGCTACTGGCCTTGTTAGTGCTTGTTTAAATAAATAACTTGCCTTCTTCCTGGAAAAATGATTTTTCTTTTTTTTGTAGTTTCTTAGCTGTTAGTGTTTTATTTGGTGGTTATGGCTTATACTGTTGCTGTGGGATTTGACTGCAGTGCCCCTCAGCATACCTGGCCCCAGAAACATCATGGAAGAGGAGCACGTAAAGAATGTGCAGGCCATTCAGGGTGAGCTGGGATGGAATGTGTGGTGCAGGCTGGATAGCTGTTCATGCCAGCATATGCCAAATGCCTGTTAATCACCAGCTTGAGAATCACTCACCATCCTTCCTCTATATTTCCAACAAGCAGAATATGCAGGAAAAAAATGCTGTTTAGTGTTCAAGGTCAGGGGCTCTGGGGCACCTCCCTTATAATGAAGGGGGTCCTGGTGGCAGGCCTTGATCTCAAAAACACTAGCCCTGCAAGGAAGGGAAGGGCCACTGGCAGTTGCTAGCCTAAGTTGTTAGGTTATAAAAACTTGTTGCTGTACGTAGCTCCCAGCACTGGATGCTCTGTCCAGTTGGCCACTCCTGGACTCCCTGTACTTAAGTTCTCCCAATAAATCTAGGTCTCAGTCATTGTCTCTGGCTCTTTTCTTCGGCCACACTAGACCACTACCCACCCTAGATGAAGAGTCTGCGGGAGTGTGGCTGCACACCAGTTAGTTTTATTCAGTGTTTGGGCTGGTGCTCACTGACAAGCATGTGGACTGATATAAATCTGAGAAACCGGGCTGATATGCTTGAACAACAATAATAAAGCCTTCAGCAAACTTACAAAAGTCTGTAGTCACTTTAAGAAGCTCTTTAACTATGGCTCTCAATTTGACCCTGGTCCAGGGAATGTGGGAAGTTTGAGGTTTATTTAGATCTTCACAAGACTGAATTTTAAAGAGGTACATTTTAATAGAGAGGAGGAGCGAGGGCAGATTATGAGGAAAAGGCAAGTTCTGTAGAGAGAACAGGGGAAAGTGGCACCAGAGGTGCCTGAGCACAAGGTGCTTCTATGCGTCTGTGGTGGGTAGATGGGGGTGTGTGCCCAGTAAGCCATTTAGACTCCTTTCAATTGTTTGTTTGCCTCAATTAACTTAGAAATAGTATTTCACAGGAGCATCTGGTTGGCTCAGTTAAACATCCAACTTTTGATTTTGCCTCAGGTCATGATCTCGCAGTTCATGAGATCTAGCCCCACATCAGGTTCCACACTGACAGCCCGGAACCTGCTTGGGATTGTCTCCCTCTGTCTCTGACATGACCCTGCTTGCTCTCTCGCCCTCAATAAATAAAAGAAAGTAAGAAAAAATATATAATTTTACAAGGAGAAAAACTTAGAATCTGAGAACATCTGGAAGCCTTAAGGTGCCATTTGAAAGAGGTATCCCACATATGTTTGCATTCATAGGTCTAACAGGAGAAACCTAACAGAGGACCATAAGGAGGGGGAGCATGGGAAAGGGGTGATGGTCATGACCATTATGGTGGGGAACACTTGTGGGGAGAAGCACTGGGTGTTATATGGAATCCAATTTGAAAATAAACTATTAAAAAAAAAAGAAAGAAAGAGGTATCCCAGGTAGGTGAGAGGCTCAGTTCATGACCTTATGCTTTGTGAGTTTGATCCTTGCATAAGGTTTGGTGCAGTGTCAGCTTCAGATCCTCAGTCCTCACCTGTTTCTGCCCCTCCCCCACTCTCGCTCACTCTCCAAATTAAAAAAAAAAAAAGGTACCCCATTCAGGTTTTGTTTGTTTCGGAGACATGGCTTTCTAATTTAATTATGAGTAAAACAAGTTTAGAGAGATTGAAATTTCTTATAAGGCCATTGAAATTCTAAATTCATTTTGGTTAGGTCAGTCCACTTGGCTATAAATACACATGTGGAGGGACCATAGTTCTTAAATATAAAACCAGGAGAGTTCCAGCAGAGAGGGGCAGCCCTCAGAATATTGTGATGATCCTATTTCTTAGAGGTTTTTCCTCAGAGCAGAAAGGAAAATTCCTAAATAGCAGTTTCAATAGGAACAGCCTAGTTCCAAAGGAATCAGACCAAAAGCCAGCACAGTTCCAGTAGGGAAAATGTGGTTCCAAAAATGAGTCAGACCAAAGGCTCCCACAGTTCAATAGGAACAGTCTGATCCCAAACAGGTGTCAGACTGAAGGCGAGTTTAATTCCAACAGGCACAGTTCCAGGCGGAACGGTCCAATCCCACAAGGGGCCAGACCAAAGGCCAACATGGTTCAAGCTGACACAGTTCCAACAGGAATAGTCTGGTGCTGAAAAAGAGTTGGGCCAAAGGCCAAACGAGTACTGTCAGAAATAAATAAAAAGGAAAACCAAGACCTTAAAACAGAGCCTGAATAAAGTCTGAAGGGCTTGGACACAAAGTGTGGAGCTCAAAATCCAGGCAAAAACTTACCCTCAAACCCCAGGGTGGGCAAGAAAGCAGTGAGCACAGCTGGCTCGGTGGGTCCTGGCACCTGCCTGCTCACCCGCCTCAGAGCTGTTGGGGGTCGTCTCTGGATCCCACTGCTGGTCACCAAGTAATGTTAACCTTAAAAATAAAGCTGCCAGTAATTTTACCCGCAAAGATGGGTTTATTCAGGAATAGTAGAGAACTGTAATCCAGGACAAGCAAGCTAGAGCAAAACCACTGAACAAAGGAGAGAAACGCTCTTTTAGGGGGGAAGAGTAGGGGGAGTTGGAAGTGGCAATTATAAACTAAAAGCACACTGGAGGCTAAAGTATAGTGGCTTTTCACTGTCTGTGTTGTGACTGTTTCTCGTTGGCTGGTCTGTTGCTAAGGGAGGAAGAAAATCTTCCTCCTGCTGGGGTGGTAAAGTAGTATTGATCTGTCAAGTCTTTCTCTCTTGGAATTGCAATTGACTGTAAGCGTTAGGGTAGGAGAGCTCCCCCTGCCCAAACTCTCAAGTCCATTTTAGTGAGGTTTCCCTTTATTAATTTTCATTATGTAAAAATATTTTTTCAACAAAATCGAACACTTATTCATACTAAAAACTTTCAGTGAACTACAAATAGAAGGAATTTCATTAACTTGACAAGGGGCATTTACAAAGAAAAAAAAACAAAAAACCTATGGCTAATATTAAGAATCTAAGATTCACACTTCTTCTATTCAAAATTATATTGGAGGCCCAAGTCATTGCAACAAGGCAAGGAAAGGAAGTAACAGAAATATAGATTAGAAACAAAGAAATAAAACTCTCCCTATTTGCAGATGACATGCTTGTCTACCTAGAAAATCCCAAGGAATCTATATAAAAGCTAATGGAACTAATAAGTGTATTTAATAAAGTTACCAAATAAGAGGCCAATATTCAAAATTTAATTATATTTCTATATACTAAGAAGGAACAATTGAAAAATAGAAATTTAAACAATTGTGCTATTTTAGCACCAAAATCCCATGCAATATGTCAGTATAAATTAACAAAATATGTGCAGGATTTGCATGGTGAAAATTATAAAACATGATGAAAGAAAAAATGGCACAAAGAAGAAATGTATCATGTTCATAGATTAGATGATTCAATCTCGATAAGATGTCCATTCACCTCAAACCAATTTACAGATTCAACACAATCTTAAGAAAATAAATCACAGCATAATTTTTATAGACATTAACAACCTGATTCTAAAGTTTATATGGAAAGGTAAAGTGATACCATTACTAATTTAAAGACTCAGTGTAAAGTTAAATAATCAAGACAATGTGGTATAAAAGAAAGAATAGACACACAGAACAATAGAACAGAATAGAGTCCAGAACTAGACCCTTGTATATGGTCAGTTGACGTTCAACCAAGATGTAAAGACAATTCTATGGAGAAAAGGGAGTCTTACAAGAAACTATAGAAGAATTACTAGACATACATTTACAACAGAATGCTCTTCAACCTGTATCCCACAACATACACACACACACACAAAAACCCCTCAAAATTTTACTAAATTTTGTAAAACCCAAAACTGTGAAACTTCTAGAAGAAAACAAAATATTTGTGACCTTAGATTAGGAAGAGATTTCTTACCTAGAACATCAAAACCCCAATTATGAAAGAAAATTGAATTTCCTCAAATTTTAAAATTTCTGCTGTGTGAAAGACACCATTAAAAGAATGAAAAGACAAGCTACGGATTGGGAGAAATACTCGTAAAACATTTATCTGATATATAACTTGTATCCAGCAAATATCAACAACTCTCAAGGAAGGAGTTAAGATGGTGGAGCAGCATAGAGACCTGGTCTTAGCTGTGAAACACAGCTATATCAACATCAAATCAGTTTGAACACCTAGGAAACTGATCTGAGGATTAACACAATAACCTGCATAAATTGAGCCACAGAACTCAGCAGGTGCATGAGGCAGAGAGGTGAACTGGGGGAAAGAAAAACTGCGGCGGGTAGGGAGCCATTTTTTTTTAAACATTTTTTTAAATGTTTTATTTATTTTTGATACAGAGAGAGACAGAGCATGAGAGGGGGAGGGGCAGGGAGAGAAGGAGACACAGAACCAGAAGCAGGGAGCCATTTTTATGGAGAGAAGACAGAAAGAGAAAGGGGGAGAGTGCAGCACATCAGGATTGTGCAAGAAAAGCACTTCCCCCAAAAGCGGCTGGAGAGAAAGAGAGAAGTGAAAATACTTGCAGGGAAGTGAACAAGAAATCTCTCATTGCCAGGGAGAAAGAAGAGGGTTTCAGTACCTCTAGGATTCAATAAACAGTGGAGCACAGAGTCTGAAGTCTCACAGCTCAGGTGTCTAGTCATGCTCCAGTGAGGACACAGGGCAACTCCCCAGGAGCAGGCAGCACAGTCTGAGGGATTCATGTGCCACACGATGAGAAGTTCCCTTGCTTGGAGTTCATTTGGTAGAGGACATAGGGCCTCCCCCCATGGAAAGGCCCCCATGCAAAGGAGAGCAGCTGTTTGCTGGTATTAGGACAAAGACAAGTGCAGTGAAAGCTGGTACTGGCTGTGTGTTGTAATTTGCCATAATCTCTGAACCTCTGCAGCTGAATGTCTTCTGGGTCAAGCCGGCACCCAGTCTTTAGTCGGTGAGACCTTCCTCCAGAGAGCTGGTGCAAGTACAAGTCCAAGCCATGGGGGTCTCTGAAGTGTGCAGTTTTGAAACACAACCCTATCTGAAATAAAACTCTGGAGGGAGATGCCTCCTGGCAGGCTGATAGCTTGGACATGGAAAGGGTAGAGGTGGGGAGTGGACAGAGGCCTGAGACAAAGGAGGCGTGCTTGACCACCGGTTGGTAAGAGCTTAAGTTCCTGTGTCAGAGACTAGGGAGCTAGGTGAAGCCACTTTCACCTTTCCTATGCACGCATTGATCTACTCCAGTAAACTAAGCAGCACCCGCTAGTGGAGAATGGGGCCATTACACCAAGCCCCAACCAACTGTGCCTTCCAAGCACATCCCCTAGGAAACCAGCACAAGACACACCACCTGCTTAGCGTATAGACTACAGAGGACTTCATAGTTTCAATTCTAGGGAAAACTAGTTGTAAGTTTTTTTGGGTTTCATTCTGTTTGCTAGTTCATTTATTTGCTCATTTTTATTGCTTCTGTTTTTGCTTAAATTGGTTTTTTTTTCATTCTTTCTTGGATACAGAAAGAAAATTTTTTATTTTTTTACTTTAATTTTTATTTTATTTCATTTTACTTATTTTATTATGTAATTTTTTAATTAAAAAAATTTTCTTACTTTTTATCTTCTTTCTTTCTCTACTCCTTCAAGCTTCTTTCAACAAGTAGACCAAAACACACCTAGGATCTACCTTCCTTTATTTGATTTTTTGTCTTGTTTTAAATTTTTATTTTTTATGTTATTAATTTTTTCTTCATCTAAAATGATAAAATGAAGGAATTCACCCCAAAAGAAAGAACAAGAAGAAATGACAGCCAGGGACTTAATTAACACAGACATAAGTAAGATGTCTGAATTAGAATTTAGAAACAATAATAAGAATACTAACTGGGGCTAGAAAAAAGCATAGAAGACACCAGAGAACCTCTTTCTGTGGGGATAAAAAAATAAAATCAGGCCAAAATGAAAAATGCTATAACCAGGATGCAATCTCAAATGAATACCACAACAAGGATGGGTGAAGCTGAGCAGAGACTCAGCAATATAAAAGATAAAAATATGGAGACTAATGAAGCAGGAAAAAAAAAAGAAACAAAGGCAAAAGATCACAATATAAGACTTAGAGACTTCAGAGACTTATTAAAAGGGACTAACGTCCAAATCATAGGAGATCCAGAAGATAGGGAGAAAAAGGTGTAGAGGTATATGTGATCAAGTTATAGTGGAAAACTTTCCTAATTTGGGAAAGGATACAAACATCAAAATCCAAGAAGCATAGAGAACTCCCATTAGATTTAATAAAAAGCAACCATCACCAAGGCATATCATAGTCAAATTCACAAAATACACAGACAAGGAAAGAATTATGAAAGCAGCAAGGGAAAAAGTCCTTAACCTACAAGGAAGGCAGTTCATATTCACAGTAAATCTATCCACAGAAACTTGGCAGGTCAGAAAGGAGTGGCAGGATATGTTCAAAGTGATTAATTGGAATAATATGCAGCCAAAAATTCTTTATCCATCAAGGCTGTCATTCAAAACAGAAATAAAGAGTTTCCCAAATGAAAACTAAAGGAGTTCATGACCACTAAACTGGCTCTGAAACAAATTTTAAGGGGGACTTTTAGTGGAGAAAAGACAAAGCAAAACAAAACCAGAAGTAACACAGACAGGAAAGGACCAGAGAACATCACCAGAAACACCAGCTGTACAGGCAACACAATGGCACTAAATTCATATCCTTCAGTACTCATTCTAATGGGCTCAATGCTCCATCAGAATAGAAAACATGGCCCATCTATATGCTGCTTACAAGAGACTCATTTTAGACCTAAAGACACCTGCAGATTGAAAGTAAGGGGATGGAAAACCTTGTATCATGCTAATGGAGGTAAAAGAAAGCTGGAATAGCCTTATTTATATCAGACAAACTAGATTTTAAAATAAAGACTACAACAAAGATGAAGAAGGGCATTATATCACAATTAAGAGGTCTATGAAGATTTAACAAATGTAAATACTGATGTCCCTAAATTGCAGCACTCAAATATATAGACCAATTAATCACAAACATAAATAAACTTATTTACAATAATACAATAATAGTAAGAGACTTCAACATCCCACTTACAGTAATGGACAAATCATGTAAGCAAAAAAATCAACAGGAAAACAATGGCTTTGAATGACACACTGGACCAGATGTACTTAACAGATATATTCAGAACATTTCAGCCTAAAGCAGCAGAATACACATTCTTCTCGAGTGCACATGAAACATTCTCCAGACTAGATCACATACTGGGTCACAAATTAGCTTCTCAAAAAGTATAAAAAGATCAAGATCATACCATGCATATTTTCAGAACACAATGCTATGAAATTTGGAGTCAACCATAAGGAAAAATATGGAAAAACCTTGAATACCTGGAGATTAAAGAACATCCTATTAAAGAATTAATGGGTTAACCAAGAAATTAAAGAAGAAATTAAAAAGGACATGGAATCCAATGAAAATGAAAATACAACCGTCCAAACCTCTGGGATGCAGCATAGGCATAAGAGGGAAGTATAGACCAATCAAGGCCTTCCTAAAGAAGGAAGAGAGGTTTCAAATAGACAACCTCACCTTACACCTAAAAGAGTTGGAAAAATAGCAGCAAATAAAGGCCCAAACCAGAAGATGGGACATAATAAAGATTAGAGCAGATATCAATGATACAGAAAAAAAAAACCTCAGTAGAATAGATTAATAAAACCAGGAGCTGGTTCTTTGGAAGAATTCAAAAAGTTGATAAACCACTAGCCAGACTGATCATAAAGAAAAAGGACCCAAATAAATAAAATCACCAACAAAAGAGGAGAGATGACAACTAACACCATAGAAATACAGACAATAATACAAGAATATTATGATCAATTATATGTGAATAAATTGGGCAATCTGGAAGAAATGGACAAATTCCTAGAAACATATAAATTACCAAAACTGAAACAGGAAGAAATATAAAATTTGAACAGACCCATTACCAGTAAAGAAATTGAATCAGTAATCAAAAATCTTCCAATGAACAAGAGTCTGGGGCCAGATGGCTTTCCAGGGGAATTCTATCAAACATTTAAAGAAGAGCTAACACCTATTCTTTTGAAGCTGTTCCAAAAATAGAAATAGAGGGAAAACTTCCAAACTCATTCTGTGAGGCCAGCATTACCTTGATCCCCAAATCAGACAAAGAACTCACTAAAAAGAACTACAGATCAATTTTTCTGATCTGTATGTATGCAAAAATTCTCAATAAGATACTAGCAAACAAGATCCAATAATACATTAAAAGGATTATTCACCACTGTCAACTGGGATTTGTTCCTAGGATGCTGGGCTGGTTTAATATCTGGAAATCAATGTGATACATCACATTAATAAAAGAAAGGATAAGATTCATGTGATTCTCTTAATAGGTGTACAAAAAGCATTTGACAAAATACAGTATTCTTTCTTGATAAAAACCCCCAAGAAAGTCAGGATAGAAGCAACACACCTCAACATCAGAAAGGCCATATATAAAAGACCCACAGGTAATATCATCCTGAATGGTAAAAAACAGAGCTTTCCTCCCAAGGTCAGGAATATGACAGGGATGTTCACTCTCACCACTGTTATTCAACATAGTGTTCGAAGTCCTAGCCTCAGCAATCAGACAACACAAAGAAATAAAATGCATCCAAATCGGCAAGGAGGAAGTCAGACTTTCACTATTCACAGACAGCATGATAGTCTTTGTGGAAAATCCAAAAGACTCCATCCAAAAACTTCTAGCACTGATAAATGAATTTAGCAAGTCACAGAATATAAAATCAATGTACATTTCTATACACCAATAATGAAGTAGTATAAAGATAAATCAAGGAATCAATCCCATTTACAAAGGCAAAAACCCACATAAAATACCTAGGAATAAACCTAACCAAAGAGGTGAAAAATCTATACACTGAAAACTATACAAAACTTATGAAAGAAATTGAAGATGACACACAAAAACATGGAAAAATATTCCATGCTCATGGATTAGGAGAATAAATGTTGTCAAAATGTTGACACTATCCAAAGCAATCTATATATTCAATGCAATCCCTATCAAAATAACACCAGCATTCTTCACAGATCTAGAGCAAATAATTCTAAAATTTGTATGGAACAGAAAAGACCATCAATAGCCAAAGTACTGTTAAAAAAGATAACTAAAGCTGAAGGCATCGCAATTCCAGACTTCAAGACGTATTACAAAGCTGTAATCAAGACAGTATGGTACTGTCACAAAAATAGACACACAGATCAATGGAACTGAATAGAGAACCCAGAAATGGACCCACAAATGGGTCTTTGATAAAGCAGGAAAAGAATATCCAATGGAAGAGTGTAGTTTCTTTAGCAAATGGTGCTGGGAAAGCTGGAAAATGCCATGCAGAAGAATGAAAATGGACCACTTTCTTATACCATAAACAAAAATAAACTCAAAATGGATGAAAGTCCTAAACATAAGACAGGAAACCATCAAAAGCCTAGAGGAGAAAACAGGCAACAACCTCTTTGACCTCAGCCACAGAAACCTCTTACTTCACACATCTCCAGAGGCAAGTGAAACAAAAGCAAAAATGAACTATTGGGACCGCATCATGATAAAAAATTTCTGCACAGTGAAGGATGCAATCAGCAAAACTAAAAGACAACCAATGGAATGGGAGAAGATATTTGCAAGTGACACATTCAGATAGAGGGTTAGTATACAAAATCTATAAAGAACTTATCAAACTCAACACCCAAAAATGAATAATCCAGTGAAGAAATGGGCAGAGGACATGAATAAACACTTTTCCAAAGAAGACATACAAATGACTAACAGACAGATGAAAAGATGCTCAACATCACTCATCATCAGAGAAATACAAATCAAAACCACAATGAGATACCATCTCACACCTGTCAGAGTGGCTAAAATTAACAACTCAGGCAATAACAGATGTTGGTGAGGATACAGAGAAAGAGGAACCCTTTAAAAATTTTTTTAATGTTTTTTTATTTATTTTTGAGAGACAGAGACAGCATGAGCAGGGGAGGGTCAGAGAGGGAGGGAGGCACAGAATCCGAAGCAGGCTCCAGGCTCTGAGCTGTCAGTACAGAGCCTGACGCGGGCTCAAACCCACAAACCATGAGATCATGACCTGAACTGAAGTCAGATGCTCAACCAACTAAGCCACCCAGGTGCCCTTAAGAAGAACACTTTTGCACTGCTGTTGAGAATGCAAACTGGTGCAGCCACTCTGGGGAACAGGATGGAGGTTTCTCAAGAAATTAAAAATAGAACTACCTTACAACCTGGCAATTGCACTACTAGGTATTTATCCAAAGTATACAAAAATGCTGATTTGAATGGGCACATGCACCCCAACATTTACAGTAACACAATCAATAACAGCCAAAGAATGGAAAGAACCAAAATGTCCATTGACTGATGAATGGATAAAGAAGATGTGGTATATATAAACAATGGAATAATACTCAGTGATCAAAAAGAATGAAATCTTTCCATTTGCAACAATGTGAATGGAACTAGAGTGTATTATGCTAAGTGAAGTCAGAGAATCAAATATCACATGATTTCACTCATATGTGCAAGTTAAGAAACAAAAGTGATGAACATAGGGGAAGGGAAGCAAAAATAAGAAAAACAGAGAGGAAGACAAACCATAAGAAACTCTTAAATACAGAGAGCAAACTGAGGGTTGCTGATGGGGAGTTGGGTGGGGGGATGGGCTAAATGTGTGATGGGCATTAAGGAGGGCACTTGTTGGGGTGAGCACTAGGTGTTATATCTAAGTGATGAATCACTAAATTTTTTCCTGAAATCATTAATACACTATGTATTATGTAACATGGATTTAAATAAATTTTTAAAAGACAAAAAAGAACTCTCAAAACTCAACAATAAGGAAAAAATGTATAAATAGGCAAAAGATTTGGAGAGACATTTTATCAAAATAATCTATAGATAGTAAATAAACATAGGAAAAGATGCTCAATGTCATTGGTCATTATGAAAATGCAATTTTCAGTCTTAATGAAATATCACGACTCATCTATTAAATGTCTTAAAGAAATAAATAAAATGGATGGACCAAACCAAGTACAAGTGAGGATGCAGAACAACCAAAACCTTTATACATGTGAGACGGTAGCTTTCCTGGAGACTACTTCTACTATAGTTAAACATACTCTTTACCATAGGATTCAGCAATTATTTTATTCTTTCATTTATTTATTTACTTATTTTGAGAGACAGAGAGACAGCTCGGGGAGAGGGAGGGAGGGAGGGAGGGAGGGAGAGAGAGAGAGAGAGAGAGAGAGAGAGAGAGAGAGAGAGAGAGAGAGAGAGAGAGAGAGAGAGAGAGAGAGAATGAATGAGAATCTTAAACAGTCTCCATGCTCAGCACTGAGCCCAACACAGAGCTCAATCCCATGACCCTGGGATCATGACCTGAACCAAAGTCAAGTGCCAGATGCTTAACTGACTGAGCCACTCCAGCGCCCCAAGATTCAGCAATTCTATTTCATAGTATTAACCAAAGATATATGAAACTTATGTTTATACAAAGCATTGATTGCAAATGTTCATAGCACATTATTCGTAACAGGCCCAAACTGGAAATAATGAAAATGGCCATCAATGACTGGATAAGAAAATATGGTATGTTCAAATGGAATACAAATCAGGAATAAAACTAACATACTGATGCATGTATTAATATGGCTAAATCTCCAACATATTATGCCACATGTAAGAAGCCAATTTCAATTGGCTACAATATTGCTCAAATCCATTAAATAACATTCTGGAAAAGGTAGAACTATAAGGACAGAAAACAAATCAGTGTATTGCCACAGGCTGGGTTGTGGGAGGAGCTGAATACAAAGGGACTTGAAAATTTAAGGGCATGTTAGAATTGTTCTTATCATGATGATGGTGGTGGTTAAATGAATGTATTAGTCAAAAACTACAGAACTGCCACAAAATGCATGAAATTTATTACATATAAATTATAACTTAAGTTAAAAAAATGTCTCAGTGTGCTATAAATTATAACTTAATGTGTGAAAAGTGTCCTATTGTCAAAAGGCTAGTAAAATGATGGAATAGATTCTAGAAGCAATAAGCATGTAAAGATTCATAATAAAATGGGATTTAAGAATCATTGTAAAAGAAATTTTTTCAACAAAGGGTTAACTGATTCAACCAAACTCATTGAATGCCTACTATGTGCCATGGAACTGCTTTAGACACAAGATAAAAATGAAAATAGAAAAAAAATTCCTTTATTGTGCTTTCATTCTTATTGTGAAGATAGGTCTTAACTACAATAAATAAGCAAATAGCATCATAAGTTATAAGGTGATAAGCACAGTAAAGATCATTAAAATAGGGCAAAGACAATGGAGGGTAGGCAATTTTGACATGGGAAAATTATTAGTCACTTGGAAGAAAAATAGATTCCTACACTGTATACCTTAATAAGTTATGGGAAGAAGTTTTATTTAAATGTAGAAAATAAGTTCAAAATATAGGAGAAATTTTGGTATATATATTAAAATCTTGAGTAGAGACTAAGTATGACCCTAAAGGCATGAATCATAAAAACAAGTATACATATATTCTATTGCATGAAGATTATACATTTATGTATACTGAAAAGCCAGAGAAACTGGGAAAAATTACTTGCCCTATATGTTATAATAAAGATTGATATATTTAAGTTTTCAATCCAACAACAGAGATTAAAAAAACAATTTGAAACAGGCAAAGGTATTTTGCAAATAAATAAAAGCTCTATGAAATAAATATGTCAAGGAGATGTACATTAGAATATATTTATTGATATTGATCAGATCAAGGATGTCTTGTGTGGGTAGGGAGGAAATGCATACTTCTGCATCTTGGGATAGGAGAGCTCATCAATATCAACAGCCTCATAAGCATGTCTTTTGACACAGAATTCCACTTATAATAACTTGTCATAAGGAAATAATAACATACAGAGATTTGGTCTCAAAATATTCATCACTTTTAGCAACCCTAAAAGTTGTAAACCATGTCCCACAATGTCTGACTATTTAAATAAATTGTGGCACATCTATACCATGACAAATTTATTACACAGCTGTTAAAAATTTTAAAGTAAATATACTCAACTATTGGTAGGATCTCAGTAAAAATTTTGAAATGTTAAAAATATATCCTCTAAATGTGTATGTAGATTTTATTAACCTGAAAATATATTCATGATACATCACTAAGGAACAGATTTATTTTTAAAAGAATATAAGCATGGCAAAAATAAACTGTTGGGACTATATCAAAATAAAAAGCTCTGCACTGCAAAGGAAACAATCAACAAAACTAAAAGGCAACCTATGGAATGGAAGAAGATGTTTGCAAATGACACATGTGATAAAGGGTTAATATCCAAAGTATGGAAAGATTTTCTACAACTCAACACCAATAAACCCCAAATAATCCAATTTAAAAATGCGCAGGAGACATGAGCAGACGTTTCTCCAAAGAAGACATACAGATGGCCAAAAGACACATGAAAGCATGCTCAACATCACAAGGCAGCAGGGAAATGCAAATCAATGAGATAATACCTCACCACTGTCAGAATGACTGGAATCAATAACATGAGAAACAACCAGCGCTGGTGAAGAAGTGGAGAAAAAGGACCCCCTGTACACTATTTTTGGGAATGCAAACTACACCCACCCTGGAAAACAGTCTGGAGCTTCCTGAAAAAAAAAAAAAAAAAAAAACCTACACTATGATCCAGTAATTGCACTATGGGGTATTGACCCAAAGAATATGGAACACTAATTTGAAAGGATATATACACCCCTATGTTTACTGCAGCATTATTTACAATAGCAAGATATGGAATCAGCCCAAGGGTCTGATAGATGAATGGATAAATAAGATGTGGTATATACATACAATGGAATATCATTCAGTCATATAAAGAAATGAAATCTTCTGTTTTGCAATGACATGAATGGAGCTAGAGAGTATAGCACTAAGTGAAGTAAGCCAAAGAAAGACAAATACCATATCATTTCACTCATACGGGAAATTTAAGAAACAAAGGGGGAAAAAGAGACAAAGCAAAAAACAGACTCTTAACTGGATTACCAGAGGACAGGTTGGTGGGAAAATAAATGACATAGGTAAAGGGTGAGCACACTTATCATGATGAGCACTGAGTAATACATACAACTGTTCAATCACTATATTGTACACCTGAAATATAACGCTGTATGTTAAGTAGACTGGAATTAAAAAACCTTAATAAAAAAAGGAATGTAAGCATGATAACTTATCCATAAACAAAACATGTGTAAAGAAATTAAGAATTACTACTTATAGGTAGATTTATTTTCTGATTTTCCTAATAGAACTTCTGTTGTGTTAGTTTTGGCTTTTAGCATACAACTTATTTATGGTGCATTAGTTTTAAAAGCACTTTCATGCATATTATTTACTTTTATTCGTTTTTAATTATGCAACACCCAGTTGATAGGTACTGTAGATAGAAATGTACCAGTTTACAGATGGATGATCTAAAGTTTAAAGAGATTCAGTGAGTTGCCAAGTGCCAAGTAAATCTTAGCTGTCAAAGCCAAGCATTAATTTCAGCTCCTGCTCCAAATCTAATACCACCTTCCTGCTGGAAACCAGTGTATTCCACAGGGATTAATGCAAATACCTCCGGTATCTATTCAATACGTGTTTGCAATTTAAAAACCAAACAAACAAAACCCCACTTTGTTTTGTTTGGAGGAGGTAAGAAGGAAATGCTTGCTTTGCTCAGTCTATTCAAATTTTGCTCCTCTCTTTTTTTCCCCCCATTTACTTGTTTTAGGTCTTAAGTTCCACAAAGGAGTGAAATCACATGGTACTTGTCTTTAACTGACTTACATTGCTTAGCATTATACTCTAACTCTATCCATGTCATTCAAATGGAAAAATTTCATTCTTTTATATGGCTGAATGATATTCCAATGTATGTATGTGTGTGTATGTGTGTGTGTATATATACACATTACATCTTCCTTATCCATTCATAAATCAAAGGACACTTTGGCTACTTCCATAATTTGGCTATTGTAAATAACTCTGCTATAAACATAAGGGTGCATGTATCCCTTTGAATTAGTGTTTTTGTATTCTTTGGGCAAATACCCAGTAGTACGATTGTTGGATCATAGGGTAATTCTATTTTTAATTTTTGAGAAATTTCCATACTGCTTTCCAGTGGCTGAAAACAGACTCTTAATTATAGAGAATAAACTGATGGTTACCAGAGGGGAGGTGGGTAGGGGATGTGTTTAAATAGGTGATGGAGATTAAGGGCTCACTTGTCCTAATGAGCATGGAGAATTGTCTGGAATTGATGGATCATTACATTGTGCACCAGAAACTAATACAGCACTGTGTTAATTACACTGGAATTACAAACTTAAAAATCTTTGCCTCAGTCCTAGGCAGCCTTATTGCAAAAAATGTATAGCTAAACGCAAACCTATAATTAATTAAATAGCAGAATGAACTCTTAATATGGCCCATGATGAAAAGTCATAGAAAACAGAAATTAATTCATGGGTAATCTGGAGAACTATTGGATTCATTACTCTCCCCTTTATTTTCCATGTAATCTTTGTCTAGATAGCCAAAAAAATTCCAGCAGGGACCGGCTAATTTCCTCTTCAGCACCACTCACTCTCCAGTATATTGACACAAGTGGCTAAATGGTTAAATAAGTGCCCAAGAGGAAGATCTCATGAATATTTCTGCAGTTCAGACACATGTGATTCTGAGAATGTATTGTTTCCTTGCCATGGATATGTAGGAACAATGCCTTCAGGTCAAATGCAATAGGGAGTACTTTCAGGGAGATTATTCAGAAACAAGTCAAAATTAATAAGATTCCAGTGAGTGTGAAGAGGACTTTAATCAGAAAAATGTGTTTACTTTTGTTCTCAGTCCCATTTACTCATAGACAAAATTAACAAAACTGGGAACCAGAATATATCCAGGAAAAAGAATGAGAAAGAAACACAAGGAAGGAATAAGTTGCATTCTGCAATCCTCTGTTAGGAAGAAACATTGTAATAAAATTAGTATCTATTAAGAATATCTTCACACTTTTAAACTAGATGAACATTTCTTTGCAAATGTGTGAAAATAATTTTTTCAAGCATGGTACTTATCCACAAATTAAATTTGAGTCATTATTGTGTACTCTCCCTCTTGAACATTTTGATACCTTTCCGTAGTTTTTCTCTTTTGCCTCAGCACAAGCTCTACCTTTGCAAAGATAAGAGATCCACTGATGGCCCCCTCCTCCAAACTTCAAACCGACTTACTCATGTGATTTGAGAAAGTCAATATCTTCATCATCATCGTGGAACCTGGAGAGTAGTTCCACTACACTGTAACCACCAACAGATGCAAAAAAACAAACAAAAAAATGTCATTAGAGATTTACTACATAGAATAATGATGTGAAAAGGTATTTGAACAAAAATTCTTTGAATCTAAAGGTATAGTGAACGTGACTTAGCTCATTGGATGACCTAAATTTTTAGAAAGAATTTTAGACTTATTGTCCAGAAAACTCTGTATTCTCATAGACATTTCCAGGCCTGAATTTTGCAAATATCTCTAGCTTTCTCTTCCCCTTCGCCATCCCCGGTCTCTCACTCATCCCTGTCCCTAGCCCTCTCCTTCCTCTTCCTTGCACCCACTTTGTCTCCTATCTTCTGCCTCTTTCTTCCTCTGTGTCTGTCTTTGTTGGGCTCTCTCTCTATAGAGATTAATATATCACTGACCCAAATAAATGACATCTTTAATGCACCATCATTATCATTGAAAGATAAAATATATCAAAGTAGTCAAATACTTCTGATGCCATTTTATTCAGGTCATTGTGAAGGACTAAAAATGTACATAGAACTAAGCGAGTTCATAGACTTACTTTTTTTGGTTGAAATTGATATATTTGCTATACAATATACAAATGGAATGAACTCTTAAACATATGTCGATTAGTTATTTGGAATCCAAGTTCCTCCACCACCTTCTACTCTGCACATGTCATGGATAACTTGGATAGGATTTACATAATTGTTGGAAGCAAGGACTTCATAACTAATTTGACCTCATATGCTTTAATATCCTACTTCCTCTCTCTATATATATTTATATCTCACCTTTCCTTGGTTGCTTTAACACAGGTTACTTTTTTCAACTCACTTGAGTCACAGCTAAAGGATATAAAGTGCACATTGTAAGACTCCATGTCTTTCTAGACTTATTTTTAAATGCAAATTAGCATCAATTACTCTACAATTTATAAACTAGCTGACCTAAGAATATAACATCTTAATCAGTTCATTGAAACCTAATATTTAATTTTTCCCTAGAAATTAACTTTACAGGTTTGTAGTGAAAATCTTAGTCCTGTCAAAAAAATTAATAAATTGAGTTTATGTATACTTCTTTTGATCACCAAATATAATACTATTTTGTGGTTAAATCTGCTTCAAATTCAACCTAAGTCTGTAGGTACTAATCTTGCTTGCCCTTGTACATTTCTCTCTTAGGTCCCTATACCACCTATTACCCCTCATAGAGGTCTTCTTTCCTGTACCTCAGAAAGGGTCAAGTAACTGCTGATCTGAGGCAGGGGCTGCCTCCCATGTCACGGTGGGTTTGAGGTACCCCCCTCATAGGGTGGCAGTACCCTGGAGGGGAAGAGGCATATCCAGGGTCTACCAGTTCCATTTTTTCTTCTGCTGTGGGTTCCTCTGTTCCTTGTCCACTGGTGATTCCTCCTTGCTCCACATTCAGTTCTGTCTTCTCTTGGCCCACACACAGTGTGTGTGTGTGTGTGGGGGTGGGTGGGGGGATGTCGTCTCCTATCTGAGCAATCTAGTAGTTTCCTAAGTGTTTTGGCTGCTACAAAAGGTAACAGACCATTTCCTTTTATGACCTGGTCTTCTTCCCTTAAATATACCCAGAAAAACACGTTACATTTTGAAGCTTGCAAAGACTTAAGATAAAGTGTCAGAGAAACTCTGTGTTGCCAGGAGCACTTTCCGGAATGAACTTCACAAATCTCAGTACCTCCCTTCCTCTGTCTCTTTGTATCTTTAGCTCAGCCTTCATCAAAGGGTCAATGACAGTTACTGTTCTCACCTGACTTGGGTCATTGCTAGAGGATTAAAAATGCACACTTTAAGACTTTATGTGTCTCTAGATTTTACTTTTGGGTGAAAATTAGGTACCATTATGTTGCAATTTGCAATCTAGCACACTTAAATTATTTATCAACCTTTGAAACCTGGCATTTAACGTGCTCCTACAAATGAGGCTTTGTATGCTTATAATGAGAATCGTACCCCTGTGGACAAAAACTTAATGAAATCAAGTTTGTGTACACTTTGACTCCTGAATCTTTTCCTTGCTCCAAAATGGGCTTATCACCTCTTTTGTTACACTTCAAAAGAAATAAAGTTTACTTATTTATTTTGAGAAAGAGAGCATGAGACAGCATAAAAAGTGGAGGGGGCAGTGCGGGGCGGGGGGGGTGGAGCGGAGAGCAAAAGAGCGCGAGAGAATGAATCCCAAGCAGACTCCATACTGAAACCATGAGATCATGATCTGAGCTGAAATCAGGAGTCAGATGCTTAACCAACTGAGTCACACAAGTGCCCCTTGTTCCACTTTGGTAGAGTGTCATACGTGGGACATCTTGATCATTTCCTAGGGGTTTGTGTGGCCACTAGCTATGGGTGACAAACAGAAGAGAATTAAGATGCATCCCCTTATGACCTGTTTCTCTTTTATCCAATTCTACCCAACCAGAGACAAAGTTACTTTCATATACCACAATAATTCGGAAGTGGTGTCAAAGACACTGCCGTGTCTTCTGAAAAATAGTATGGAGGTTCCTCAAGAAATTAAAAAGAGAACTATCCTACAACCCGGCAGCTGTGCTACCAGGTATTTATCCAAAGGGTACAAAAATGCAGATTCATAGAGGCAATGCACCCTAATTTTATAGCAGCACTATCAACAATAACCAAAGTATGGGAAGAGCCCAAATGTCCACTGACTGATGGATAAAGAAGATGTGGGGTGTGTGTGTGTGTGTGTGTGTGTGTGTGTGTGTGTGTGTGTGTATAGGGATATTACTCAGTAATCAAAAAGAATAAAATCTTGCCATTCGCAACAATGTGGATAGGACTAGAGTGTATTATGCTAAGTGAAATAAGTCAAAGAAAATAAGTGTATTATGCTAAGTGAAATAAGTCACTCTACGTGGAATTTAAGAAACAAAATGGATAAACAAAGGAAAAGGGAAGCAAAAATAGGATAAAAACAGAGGGAGACAAACCACAAAAGACTGTTAAATACAGAAAACAAACTGAACAGAGGGTGGATGGTGGAGGGATGGGCTAAATGGGTGATGGACATTAAGGAGGGCACTTGGTGGAATGAGTACTGGGTGTTATATGTAAGGGATGAATCTCTGGGTTCTAGAAATCATTCTTAAACTATACATTAACATGGATTTAAATTAGAAGAGAAAAAGGTAGACACAGAAGGAAAAACAAAAGACACTGTAATGTCTTGAATGCTCCAGAAAATGAACCTCCCAAATCTCTCTCTTTCTCCCTCCAACCCTCACTGTATGTGTATTTATATATATGTATAGTTCTGTTTACATCTCTGTATCTCACATTTCCTTGCTGATTTCACCAGAAGTTCCAGTTGTTAATTCACTCAAGGCAGTGCTAAGGGATTAAAAAGGGACAGAGTCAGACACTATATGATATTCCACATTAAATATTTTAGTTCAACTGGTTAAAATTATTCTCCAACTTACAAAATAGTTGACTTTTAAAATTTACATATTAATTATTTGAAATCTGGTATGTCATTTCCCCCTAGAAATGAGGCTTTTTGTCTTTGTAATGAATCCTTCCACCTATCAAAAATTAATGACTCAATATTTAAGGACAGTTCTTTACTACTGACTCTGACCCAATGTCTAACATTCTTTTAGGGTGAGATTTATTTATTTACCTCAGTGTAGGTATACACCTCTCTTGACCAATCTAATTTCCTGATTTGCAAGTCCTTCCAACCCATCTGTGCTTTTCTGGGAATCATGGAAGTCTTTCCTGCTCCTCAGAGACTATCAGATCAGTACAGGTCTGAGTCCATTGGTCTATCCAGTGTGATGGTAGGTCTGGGCTTGGGGTACCCGCTGCAAATGGTGGCAAAACATACACAGATCCAAGTCTATTGGCTCAATTATTTTCTGCTGAGGCGTCCTCTGCATCCTGTACACCAATACTATTTGTTGTTTTTAATTTACTAATAATTCTCTTTCCTACCCTCGTAGAGACTCTGACACAGGCAATCTGAAAAGGTCTTATCAGTTTGGCTTCTCGTAATTGAGGGTGAAGCCCGGGGGTGAGAAAACTCCCTCTATGACCCGTTCTTCTTTGTTTTACCTTGACTCAAAGACAAGAATATTACATATAGAAGCTTACCTGAGAAGACTTTACAAACAGCATCAATGGAATGCGTATTCCCATGGGTGATCCTGAGAGAACATCCCAAATCCCAGAGTGTGTGTGTGTGTGTGTGTGTGTGTGTGTGTGTGTGTGTGTACACATGCGCGCATGTACAGATACATATTTATGTATGGTTTTATCATAGCTCACTTTGCATTGGAGAGCCCTTCAGAGGATACTGCTGTCCATTCACTCATGGCAGTGCTAAAGGATTAAAAAGAGACATAGTAAGATACCACATGACTTCTAGACTGATTCAGTTCAAATTGGTTACAATTACTTTTGAACTTATAAACTGGTTGATACTTAAAAATTCACATGCAAATCAGTTATTGAAACTTAAATATCTCATTTTCCCTAGGTTTGTAATATGTATTTAAAAAATTTTAATGTTCATTTTAAGAGAGAGAGTGTGAGGGGGGAAGGGGTAGAGAGAGAAGGAGAGAATCCAAAGCAGTCTCCAGCCTCAGACATCAGCTCACAGCCCAAGGTGGGGCTCGAACTCGTGAACAGCAAAATCACAATCTGAGCCAAAGTCCGACGCTTAACCCACTGAGCCACCCAGGTGCCCCTGTCATCTGTAGTTTACACCTAGCAAAAATGTGAATAATTCAGGAGTTAAGTACAGATCTTTACTACTGACACGACAGGTCAGTGTGTACAAGCCTTTCATGGTGGACATTATTTCAATTCAGCCTCATTTTGCAGATATACATCATTCTTTCCCACCAAATGTTCTGTTTTCAGGTCCCTCCTTCACCCCTTTTACTTCTCGTGCTGGCCTTCTCTACCCTCAGATAGTGTCAAGCAACTGCAGGCTGGAGGCAGGGTTCCCCCTCCACGTGACTGTGGGTTTGGATTTGAGGCAGCAGCCTCGTATGGTGGCAGAGCGCTTGGAGGGTAAACGCTCCAGGTTCGATTAGCGCCTCTCTCTCTGCTGAGGGCTCCTCTGAGTGGTCCCCTGGCTACTGCTACGTCCTCTTTGTCTTAGTAGGATGCTGTTCCCTCTTCACCCAGTCTAGGAAGACTCATACAGAGGCACACCGGAAATCTCCAAGAGGTTTGGCTGCTAGTCACTAGGAGGAGGAAGGATTCCTTTTGGGCCCTGCTCCTCTTTGATCAAATAGATCCAAAAAAGACAGGAAGTAACCTACAGGCGCTACAGTGAGAAGGTTCAGAAACAGCCAAAGACTCTGAATTGTCATGGATTCTCTTTAGAATGCATTTGGAAACCACATCCCTTTCATTCTTTGTATTTATGTTTATGTATGTGTCTTTGTGCATCTGTGTGGATATAAGTATACACATACATATGTGCATATGTATATATATATACATATTTTATTCATTTATAACTCACATTTTACTGATGACTTCCTCATAGCTGTCTGATTTCCAATCACTCAGGGCCATGCTAAAAGGTTAAAGTGGTACATAGTCAGATACCATGTATAATGCTAGACTGACCTTTTCCTATTTAAATAACTACAATTGCTCTATACTTATGAACTGGTCAATCTTTAAAAATTCAGGTATTTCCCACCTAACTGAACCTAGTAGTTGATTTTTTTTTAATAGAAATGAGGCTTTATATGAAATGGTAATGACTATCTTAGGCCTATAATATAACTAATGCATCAATCTCTAAGAGTTCTTTACTATCTCTCTAAACCCAATGTATAACAGCCTTTTGCAGTGGAATTTATTTCAAATTCAACTGTGGTTTATAGATACATATCCCTTTGACCCCAACTAATTGTATGATTGGCAATTTCCTCCATCACCTGCTTACTCTTCATGCTCCCTGGAGGTCTTTCCTGCCCCCCAGACAGAACCAAGTGACTAAAGACCTGAGACTTTGGTATGGTGCTGGGTTTGGGCACCAGCTTCACATGGGGGCAGAGCTCTGGAGGGTGAGGGACAGATCCAGGGTCTATAGCTCTGTTCTTTCTGCTGACACCACTTTGCTCTAAATAAGATTTCTTCCTTTCTTGCCCATTCTAGTAGAATCTCACACACAATAATCACAGGTGACAAGTAGTAAAATTAAATTCCCTCTAGGACCTGTTCATCCTCTTTCCACCTATACTCAAAAGATAAAGAATATTATATATAGAAGCTTACCATGAGAAAACTTTAGAAATAGCATTTTGTTATCTCTTAGAATTTTGTTAGCCCATGGGTGATCCCAAGAGAGAACATCCCAAATCCCAGTGTGTGTGTGTGTGTGTGTGTGTGTGTGTGCGCGCACGTGTGCACACGCATGTGTGCACATGTACATATTTATGTATGGATTCACCATAGCTCACTTTGTGTCGGAGAACCCTTCAGAAGATACTGCTGTCCATTCACTCATGGCAGTGCTAAAGGATTTAAAAGAGACATAGTAAGACACCACATGACTTCTAGACTTACTGATTCAGTTCAATTTGGTTACAATTACTTTTGGTTACAACTTATACACTGGTTGATACTTAAAAATTCACATGCAAATCTGCTATTTGAAACCTAGTATCTCATTTACCCTAGGTTTATAATATGTGTTTAAAACTTAACATGTTTATCTTAGGAGAGAGAGACAGAGACAGAGACAGAGACAGACAAGCAGAGTGTGAGCAGGGGAGGGAGAAGGAGACACAGAATCTGAAGTAGGCTCCAGGCTCTGAGAGGTCAGCTCACAGCCCAAGGTGGGGCTCGAACAGGTGAACCATGAAATCACGACCTGAGCCAAAGTCAGATGTTTAACCCACTGAGCCATCTAGGCGCCCCTGTCATCTGTAGTTTACATCTAGCAAAAATGTGAATAATTCAGGAGTTAAGTACAGATCTTTACTACTGACACAACAGGTCAGTGTGTACAAGCCTTTCATGGTGGACATTATTTCAATTCAGCCTCATTTTGCAGATATACATCATTCTTTCCCACCAAATGTTCTGTTTTCAGGTCCCTCCTTCACCCCTTTTACTTCTCGTGCTGGCCTTCTCTGCCCTCAGATAGTGTCAAGCAACTGCAGGCTGGAGGCAGGGTTCCCCCTCCACGTGACTGTGGGTTTGGATTTGAGGCAGCAGCCTCGTATGGTGGCAGAGCGCTTGGAGGGTAAACGCTCCAGGTTCGATTAGCGCCTCTCTCTCTGCTGAGGGCTCCTCTGAGTGGTCCCCTGGCTACTGCTACATCCTCTTTGTCTTAGTAGGATGCTGTTCCCTCTTCACCCAGTCTAGGAAGACTCATACAGAGGCACACCGGAAATCTCCAAGAGGTTTGGCTGCTAGTCACTAGGAGGAGGAAGGATTCCTTTTGGGACCTGCTCCTCCTTGATCCAAATAGATCCAAAAAAGACAGGAAGTTACCTACAGGCGCTACAGTGAGAAGGTTCAGAAACAGCCAAAGACTCTGAATTGTCATGGATGCTCCTAAGAACGCATTTGGAAACCTCATCCCTTTCATTCTTTGTATTTATGTTTGTGTATGTGTCTTTGTGCATCTGTGTGGATATAAGTATATACCTACACATGTGTATATACATACATATATATGTCTTTATTCATTTATATGTCACATTTTACTGGCGACCTCTTCCTAACTGTCCGACTTCCCTTCAGTCAGGGCCATGCAAAAGGATTAAAGAGGTACATAGTCAGGCATCATGTGTCATACTAAACTGACTTTTCTCCATTTAAATAACTACAATTGCTCTATACTTATGAACCAGTTAATCTCTAAAAATTCATGTATTTACCACCTAATTGAACCTGGTAGGTCATTTTTTTTTTTTTAATTAGAAATGAGGCTTAGGGTGCTTGGGTGGCTCAGTTGGTTGAGCATCCAACTTTGGCTCAGGTCATGATCTGGTGATTTGGGATTTCAAGCCCCACAATGGGTTCTGTGCTGACAGTTAAAACCTGGAGCCTGCTTTGGATTCTGTGTCTCCCTCTCTCTCTCTGCCCCTCCCCTGTTCATGCTCAATCTGTCAAAAATAACAAAATTTTTTTAAAGAAAGGAAGCTCTATATGAGATGCTAATGACTACCTTAGGCCTATAAATAATTAATGCATCAATCTATAAGTTCTTTATTGTCACTGATTGTGTACCAGCCTTTTGTGGTAGAATTGATTTCAAATTCACCTTCAGTTTGGAGGCAGCCATCTCTCTCATTCATTTAAATTCCTGGTTCTGAGGCCCTTCCCTCTTCTCCTTACTTTCATCTAAGGGTAATGGTTTGGCTGCTAGTAAGGGAAACAAATCCACTCAAGGTAGGAAATAACCCACTTATGTCTTCCCCCTTTATTCACCTAAATCTAAAAAAAAAAAATAGAAGATGACGAAAATTACCTACATATACTACAGTGAGAGAACTTAGAAGCCATACTGAAGACACTCCGGGGAGGAGTTAGGATGCTGAGTGCCTAAGGAGAGCCTAAACTGGTCTTGTCCCTTGAACACAGATATTTATCCAATCATTCTGAAACCAAAGAAATCAAACAGAAGTTTGAAAAGAACAAAAATTGCAAGACCACAAGTAGAAACTCCCTTTGGGAGTTAGGGATCATGGAGAATTTAATGGGGGCATGTTGTTCTGGGCACAACTTGGGGAAGGAGCCTGCTTAGGGAGGCTACTGTGAACTAAGATATGTAGCGGAGCACAAAACCTGAACTTTGAGCAGCCTGCTACCACAGAGGAGGTGCCTGGCATAAAGATGCTCAAGTGGTGAAGTGGGACAGAATGCAAGAAGTGACAGTGTGGTCTGAGGATCCCTTGGGTCACAAAAAAGACAGGTCATGCTAACATGCTGTGCTGTTTCCAGGCATAAGGAGAGGACTCGTTCTGGCTGAAGGGAGCCAACAGAGGTGCTAGCTGTCTGCTCTGACATAAACTGAACAGCAGTGCATTCATGTCTCTGTGTTTTCCGTACAGGCTGGCACAGGATGGAAACTGGGAGACACAAGAAGGATGATTAATTGCTCTTCTGTGAGGTTTGCCTAAAGGCTAAGTGGCACAAACGTTCAGCCCCAGGGCTATAGAGCAGGGTGCTGCCATTTTCATTCCACTCTTCAGAGCCAAAAGACTTCAGGGAGCAAAACAGCATCACCCGGTGGAGGCCAGAGCCACTATGCCAAGCCCCGTTCCCATGCCCCCTAGAGGCGCATTTCCACTGAAACAAATCAGCCTGAAAATTTGCGCAGCAGACTACTCCTCTAGAAGACCAGCATAAAAACCCACTTCCATCAGGTCTACTGGGCAGACTTCAGCTCTCAGAAACATAGGATCAAAATTCCATTTTACTTCTTATTCTTTATTTTTATTATTAATTTTTTTCATTATCTTATTGTCAATTTTTTCAAAATTGAATTTGAATTTTGAAATATTTTCTTATTTTTAATTCCTTTTTAAAATTTTACTGCTTTTTTACATTTTATGTATACATTTTAATATATGCATATTGTCTTATTTTTTATCATTTGTTTTCATTTCATTTTATTATACTGTTTTATTTTTGGGTCTGTATCCTTAACAAGGAGCCCAAAACACACCCAGGATCTAGGGTTGTTGGTTTTTTGTTTGTTTGTTTTTTTTTTTTTTTTTCTTTATTTCTTCCTTTCTTTTACGGACAAAACAACAAGATGGAGAAACTCACCTCAAAAGAAAAAACAGGCAGTGGAACTCATGGTGAGGGATTTAATCAAAGCAGATACAAGTCAGATGTCTCAATTAGAACTTAAAGCCATAATTATAAGGATACCAGGTAGGGTTGAAGAAAGCATAGAAGACAGTAGAGAATATCTAAATTAAAATCTTGTCAACCCCTAATTAAAAATGCTATAAATATAAAAGGTGCAATTTCAAATGGATGCCATGATAGCAAGGCTGGATAAAGCAGAGCAGTGAATCAGTGATATAGGAGATAAAATTGTGGAAAATAATGAAGCTGAAAAGAAGAGGGAAACAAAGGCAAAAGATCACAATACAAGACTTAGAGAACTCAGTGACCTATTAAAGAGGAGTTATATTTGTATCATAGGAGTCTGAGAAGATAAAGAAAAAAGGGGGCAGAAATTTTATGTGAGCAAACTATAGCTGAAAACTTCCCTAATGTGGAGAAGGACATCCATCTAAATCCAAGAAGCACAGAGAACCTCTATTAATTTCAGCAAAAGCCAACCATCACCAAGACATATAGTTAAATTCACAAAATACACAAACAGGGAAAGAATTATGAAAGCAGCAAAGGAAGAAAAGTCCTTAACCTACAAGGGAAGACAAATCAGGTTTGCAGCAGATCGGCCCACAGAGACGTGGCAGGTCAGAACAGAGTGGCAGGATATATTAAACATGCTAAATGGGAAAAATATACAGCCAAGAATACTGTATCCAACAAGGCTATCACTCAGAATAGAGGGAGAGATAAAGAGTTTTCCAAACAAAATCAAAAGGAGCTCATGACCACTAATCCAGCCTTATAAGAAATTTGAATGGGAACTCTTTGGAGTGGAGAAAAACAAAACAAAACACCAAAAGCAACAAAGTTTAAAAATGGCCAGAGAACATCACCAGAAACACCAATTCTACAGGCAACACAATGACACTAAATTCATATCTTTCAATAATCATTCTGAATGTAAATAGACTAAATGCTCCAGTCAAAAGACAGAGTATCAGAATGGATTAAAAAACAAACAAGATACATCTATTTGCTGCCTACAAGAGACCATTTTAAATCTAAAGTCACCTTTAGATCTAAAAGTGTCTTTTAAAAGTGAAAGTGAGGGGATAGAGAACCATCTATCAAGCTAATGGAGGTCAAAAAAAAAGGTGGAGTAGCCTAGCTTATATCAGACAAACTATATTTGAAACCAAAGACTAATAAGAAACGAAGAAGGGGTCTATCCTAATCATAATTAAGTGTTTGTTCATCAAGAAGATCTAACTATTGTAAATATTTATGCTCCTAATTTGGAGACACCCAAATAGATAAATCAATTAATAACAAACATAAAGAAACTCTGATAATAATACAATAATATTAAGGGACTTTAACACCCCACTTACAGCAATGGACAGATCACTTAAGCAGAAAACTCAACAAGGAAACCATGGCTTTGAATGACACACTGGACCAGATGGACTTAACAGAACATTTCATTCTAAAACAGGAGAATACATGTTCTTTTCAATAAAACATAGAACATTCTCCAGAATAGATCATGTATTGGGTCACAAGTCAGCCCACAAAAAATACAAAAAAATCAAGTTCATACTGTGCATAGTTTCAGACCACAGTGGTATGAAATTTGAGATCAACCACAAGAAAAAATATGGAAAGACTATCAATAGTTGGAGATTAAAGAACATCCTACTAAAAAATGAATGGGTTAACTAAGAAATTAAAGAGGAAATTAAGAAGTACATGGAAGCCAATGAAAATGAAAATACAGTGATCCAAAATCTTTGGGGTGCAGCAAAGGCAGTCAGAAGAGGAAGTATATAGCAATCCAGGTCTTCCTAAAGAAGAAAGTAATGTCTCAAACACACAACTTAACATTATACCTAAAAGAGATGGAAAAACAAAAGCAAATAAAGCCTTAAATCACCAGAAGAAAGGAAATAATGAAGATTAGAGAAGAAATCGATGATATCAAAATTTAAAAAAAACAGTAGAACAGAACAGCAAAACTAGGAGCTGGTTCTTTAAAAGAATTAACAAAATTGATAAATCCCTAGCCAGACTTCTTAAGAACAAAAAGAAAAGGACCAAAATAGATTAAAAATAAGAATTAAAGAAGAGAGGTAAATCAGTATTTATGTTTGTGTACGTGTCTTTGTGCATCTGTGTGAATATAAGTATATACATACATATGTGCCCATACGTATATATAAATATTTATATTTATATAATTATAAATATATATTTATTTGTTCATTTATAGCTCACATTTTACTGGAGACTTCCTCACAGCGGTCGGATTTCCATTCAGTTGGGGCTGTGCTAAAAGATTAAAGAGGTATACAGTCAGACACCATGTGTAATACTAGACTGACTTTATTTTCCATTTAAATAACTACAATTGTTACATACTTATGAACTTGTCAATCATTAAAAATTCATGTATGTATCACTAATTTAACCTGGTAGGTCATTTTTTATTAGAAATGAGAATTGGGATGGTAATAACTACCTTATGCCTCTAAAAATGTAAGCATCAATCTATAAGAAGTTCTTTACTGTTGCTCTAAACCCAGTGTGTAACAGCCTTTCATGATAGAATTTATTTCAAATTCAAGTTCAGTTTGGAGGCAGCCATCCTTCTTATCCATTTAAATTCATGATTTTGAGGCCCTTTCCTCTTCTCCTGAATTTCATCTAAGGGTTTGGCTGCTGCTAAAAGAAACCCATTCAGAGGAAGGAGCCTTCCTCTTCAGCCTTCTTCTTTAGATTTAACCAAATCTTAAAAAAGATAGAAAGTTACCTTCATATACTACAGTGAGAGAACTTAGGAGCAGTATTGAAGACACTCTATTGCTGTGGATACTCCCAAGAATGTTTTTTAAATCCTAATCTCTCCATTGTTTTATGCATGTATTTGTTGAGATTATACATACAATTTTAAATTTATGCATTCATATCTCACATTCATTGGTGGATTCCTCATAGTTTTCTAATGTCAATTCATTCTGGGCATGACTAAAGAATCAAAAAGGCACATAGGCATAATGTTTAATTCTAGATTTCCTTCATTCCATTCAAATAGCTATAATTAATCTACAATATGAGTTGACTGATTTTTGACAATCCAAGTGCAGGTCAATAATCTGGAACTTGGTGTGACATTTCATATTAGAAATGAGGGTTTATATGGTGGTAATGATTATCTTAGGCCCATTAATAGTGAACACATCAAGATTTAGGTAAAGTGTTCTTTATCATTATCCTAACCCAATGTGTAACTACCTTTGATAGTAGAATTTATTTCAATTTGATCTCAGTTTATAGGTACATATCCCTTTGACCCCAACTGATTGCATGACTGGAAATTCCCTCCATCACCTGCTTATTCTTCATTTTTAAAGGCTTGGGTAGAGGCTCCCTCCAATATAATAGATTTGGGACGGAGTATCAGCCTAATACAGTAGCAGAACTCTTGAGGGCCATGGACACATCCAGTCTATCATCTCCATTGTTTTCTCCTGGCCTCAATGCTCCATCCACTGTCAACTCCTCCTTGTTCCAAATACCAATCTCTCATGTCTTAGCCCACCCTAGTAAAATCTCATATACAGGTCATCTGATAATTTCCTAAGGGTAACAAATATGCTAAAAGGAAGAAGCATTCCTTTCATGACCTGCTCTTTTATTTAAGTGGATCTGAAAATAATAGTTATCTACAATGTTAATGTGAGAAGACTTAGAAACAGTGTCAGACACTCCATATTGGTTTGGATGCTCCTCAGGGTGAATTTCACAAATTCTATTTCTTTGTGTTCTATTTCTGTGAGTGTGAGCAGGTTTATGAGTGTTGTGTATTTGTGTTGACAGGAGCATGTATATGTGTGTATGTGTGTGTGTGTATACATATATATATCATATACTTATATATATATCTTTATGCTTTTTAATCTCACTTTTCATTGTTGTCTTGCTCATAGGTTTCTGATGTCAATTCATTAGAGTCTGGGCTAAAGGATTGAAAAGGCACATGATCAGATATCACATATAATTCTAGACTTTTTTTTGGTCCAAATAACTATAATTATACTTATGAACTGGTTGATCTTTAAACATTCACATAGATATCAGTAAATTGAACATGGTATATCAGTTTTTATTAGAACTAAGGTGATAGACTTCTGGGCAAGATGGTGGAAAACAAGGATCCTGAGCTCACTTCATTCCATGGACATACCTAGATAACATCCACATCAGTATAAATAGCGCCCCCAAATAACCCAAGACTGGCAGAGGAGACACTTCACCCATAAATGTAGGGAAGAGGTCACATCAAAGAGGGTAAGAAGGGCAGAGACACAGTTAGGAGCTAAATGGACCCACAGGACTCATCGTGGGAGGGATGAACGTGGTGGGCACTTAACAGGTAGAGGAAAAAACCTCACACCAGGCACCCAGGCATGGGAAACATACACAGGAAAGACAAATAACCAGAACATGAGGCTTTAAAAACCTAGGGGGTATCAACCTTACTAGTTCTTACAATCTGGGACTTAATAACCTAGAACTTTAAAAATCAGTGGGCTTGGCTCTGGGAGAGCTGGAAGGCAATATGAAGTAAGTACTTGTCCTTAAACAGCTTCCCAAGATAGGGCATAAACACAGCAGTTTGTAAAATACCTGGAGTATAAGAAATGATTTACTTACTCACCTGAGAGCATTGCTGGAGGGAGAGGGGCTTTGGGAAACTTCTCCAGGAACAAAAGTGCTGGCAGGTGCCGTTTCCCTCGCCCACCCCTCAGGCAAGTTACATGGATGCCTGCAGGAACCAGCGCAGCACAAACCCGCTCCACCTAGCTGCTAACAGTGTGCCATGCACCCACATTCTCCTACTGATGCTCCCTCGCCATCTCAGACTAGACAAGAGTTGTCTTGGAGTGGCTGCTGGTCCCTTCCCACACTGGACTGTTGTGCACCAAGCACCCCTCTCCTACATTCTCCTGCAGACCTACCCTCAGCAGGAGTCCCTCAGGAGTCCCTCCAAAGCTGTGTCAAAAGCAGAATGCAAGCAGCCCTGACAGGAATCAGCACCACTCCAAAGTGACTCCTGCTCTGGGGAGAGGGAAAGATAACCATACACACACGCCACTTCAAGTGCACCCATCTGGTCTGACTGCAGGCCCTGCCCACCAACAAAAGCTTCTCAGGGTACAAGGCAGAGTGGTCTGCAGTTTGGTGCTACAGCAACTCTGGCAAATGCCTGGTCTGATTTCCCTGAAGCCCATGGTGGCCACAGACTGGCCTACTAACAACTCAAGTAATAAACCCTGCCCACAATAGGCAAATAGAGCTATTGCAAATGACTAGGCTAAAGGCAAACACAGCTCAGCTCCAACAGTAAGGCACTTGCAACCCATCGATGACACCCTTAAGTTCCAGGTTTCAGTGAATAGAGGATACCACTGCAGCACACTACAGGACCTCTTCTTGCAAGATCAAGAGATGTAGCTTCTTTCCCAACACACAGAAACAGACTCAGAGAAGACAAATGAGGAGACAGAAGAATATGTCCCAAATGGAAAAAAAGGACAAAAATTACTACAAAAGGGCTAAATAAAACAGATAAATAACATGCCTAATAGAGAATGTAAAGTAACGGTAATAAAGATATTCATTAAACATGAGAATAGAAGGTAGGACTTCAGAGAAACCTTCAAGAAAGAGAAAGAAACCATTAAAAAGAACCAATCAGAGGCACCTGGGTGGCTCAGTTGGGTAAGTGTCTGACTTTGGCTCAGGTCATGATCTCATGGTTTGTGAGTTTGAGCTCCACATTGGGTTCACTGCTGTCAGCACAGAGCCCACTTGGGATCCTTTGCTCTTCCCTATCTCTGTCCCTCCTTTGCTCATTCTCTTTCTCTGAAAATAAATACATAATTTAAAAAAAAAGAACCAATCAGAATGAAAGATTCAATAGCTGAAGTTAAAAGTACACTAGAGGGAGGGGCACCTGAGTGGCTCAGTCAGTTGAGCATCTGACCCTTTTTTTCAGCTCAGGTCATGATCCCAGGGTCATGGGATTGGGCCCTACATCAGGCTCTACACTGAGCATGGAGCCTGCTTGGGATTCTCTTTCTCTCACCCTCCCTCTCTTCCTGACTCACACACTCTCTTAAAAAAAAAATACACTCGAGGAAATAAGCACTAGAGAAAGAAGAATGGATCAGCAACCTGGAGGAGAGAGTAATACAAAGCAATCAAGTTGAATATGAGAGAATAACCAACAAACAAAAAAAAGAGTATTAAGGGAACTCTGTGCCATCATCAAGCATAATAGCATTTGCATTACAGGAATCTCAAAAGGAGGAGACAAAAAGGGGCAGAATATTTATTTGAAGAAATAATAGTGGGAAACTTTCCTAACCTAGAGAAGGAAACTAAAATCCAGATCCAGGAGGGAGAGAGAATCCCAAACAATATCAACACAAGGAGGTCTACATCAAGACACATAGTAATTAAAATGCCAAACAGTAGTGATAATGAGAGGATTTATAAAGAAGCAAGAGAGAAGCAAACAGTTACATGCAAAGGAAACCCCATAAGGCTATAAACTGATTTTTCAGCATAAATTTTGTAGGTTAGGAGGGAGTGGCTGATATATTAGTGCTGAAAGAAAAAAAAACTTGTAAGCAAGAATGCTCTATCCATTAAGGCTATCATTCAGAATAGAAGGAGAAATCAAGAGTTTCCCAAACAAAAAGTTTAACAAATTCAACATCACTAAATCAGCCCTATGAGAAATTTAAAGCACATTCTGAATAAGAAAAAGAGATCATAAGGAAAAGTAAGACAGAGGAAGCACAAAAGCAGTATAATTTAGTATATCTATAAAAATCAGATTCATGAAATAAAAGATGTAAAGTATGACACCATACACCTAAAACGTGGGGGGAAGAGTAAAAATTTAGTGCTTTTAGAATGGGTTCAAATTTAAGCAACCATTAACTTAGTATAGACTGCTATATGTATAAGAGTTTATATAAAAAAACTAATGGAGCCAGAAACCAAAACTGGTAATAGATATGCAAAAAATAAAGAGAAAGGAATCCAGGTATATTACTAAAGAAACCCACCTAACATGAGAAAAAGAGGAAGAGAATAAAGAAATAGAAAAATAAAGCAATTGTAAAATAAGTAACAAAATGGTAGTTAAGTATATACCCATCAATAATTACTTTGAATGTAAACAGACTAAATGCTCCAGTCAAAAGACATAGGGTGATGGAATGGATAAAAAAGCAAGACTCATATTTGCTGCCTACAAGAGACACATGCAGATTCAAAGTAAAGGGGTGGGAAAGCACTTATCATACAAAGGAAGCTGGGGTGACAATACTTTAGATATTAAAACAAAGACGAAAAAAGAGACAAAGAAATTACCATAATCATGAAGGGAAAATTCCATAAGAAGATATAACAATTGTAAATATGTATGCATTCAACATGGCAATACCCAAATACATAAAGTAGTTCATAACAAACAAACTAATTGATAATACAATAATAGCACAGGACTTCACCACCTCACTTACATCAAAGGACAGATAATCCAAATGGAAAATCAATGAGGAAACACGGACTTTAGACCAGATGGATCTAACAGATCTTTCAGAACATTTCGTTCTAAAATGGCAGAATACACATTTTTCCCAATAACACATAGAACATTCTCCAGAATCAATCACAGATTAGGCCACAAGTCTAAACAAATTAAAAAAGACTAAATGCTTATCATGCTTCTTTTTTTACCACAATACTATGAAACTAGCAAACCAATTCCAAGAACAAATCTGGAAAGAACACAAATACATGGAGATTAAATAACATGCTACTAAACAATAAACAGGTCAACCAAAAAAAAAAATCAAAAAGGAAATTAAGAGGGGCACCTGGGTGGCTCAGTTGGTTAAGTGACCAACTTCGGCTCAGGTCATGATCTCAGGGTTTGTGGGTTGAAGCCCCACAATGAGCTTTGTGCTGACAGCTCAGAGCCTGGAGTCAGCTTCGCATTCTGTGTCTTCTGCTCTTTCTGTCCCTTCCCTGCTCGCCCTCAGTCTCTCCCTCTCTCACAAATAAATAAAACATTAAAAAAAGGAAATTAAGAAAATAGCAGGAAGAGATATTAAGACAGCAGTCTGGTTTACAACTGCACCAAAAATAATAAAATACCTGGGAATAAAATACCTTGTAAAAAAATACAAGGAGACAGAAGACCTGTATTCCGAAAACTATGAAACACTGATGAAAGACGGACAAAAACAAACTGAAAAATATTCCATGCTCATGGATTGGGAGAATATTATTAAAATTTCTACCCAAAGCAACCCACAGATTCAACGCAATCCCCATGAAATTACCGATATTTTTCACAGAATTAGAACAAAGAATACTAAAATTTACATAGAATCACAAAAGACCCCTGAATAGCCAAGGCAATCATTAAAAAAAATAAAAATAAAGGTATCACAATTCCAGATTTCAAGATATACTACAAAGCTGTAGTAATCAAAACAGTATGGTACTGGCATGAAAACAGATACATAAGTCAGTAGAACAGAATCAAGAGGGCAGAAATAAGCCCATGATAATATAGTCAAATTAATTTTCAACAAGGAGGCAAGAATATTCAATGAGAAAAGAAGATGGTCTCTTAAAGAAATAGTGTTTGGAAAACTTGACAGTTACCTGCCAAAGAGTGAAACTGAGTAACTTTCTTATTCCATACACAAAAATAAAATGGACTCAAGACCTAAATGTGAGACCTGAAACCATAAAAATCCTAGAAAAGAGCACAGGTAGTAGTTTCTGCTATTAGCTGTAGCAACATCTTTATAGGAATTTCCCTGAGGCAAGGGAAGCAAAAGAAAGAAACTATTGGGATCACACCAAAGTAAAAATCTTCTGCACATTAAAGAAAACAGTCGACAAAACAAAAAGACAACCTATTGAATAGGAGAAGATATTTACAAGTAACATATCCAATAAAAGATTAGAATCAAATATGGTCTGGTTCCACATAGGACTGAAAACACAGAGAAACTTAACAGAGCACCATTAGGGGAAGAGGAAAAAATAGTTAAGGAGAGGGAAGGAGACAAACTACAAGAGACTCTTAAATACTGAGAACAAATTGAGGGCTGATGGGGTGGGGAAAAGGGGGAAATGGGTGATGGGCATGGAGGAGGGCACGTGTTGGGATGAGCACTGGATGTTGTATGGAAACCAACTTGACAATAATCTATATTTAAAAAAAAAAGAATCAACTATGGTCAAGCAACTTCAGGCCTAGGGTAGGGGCTCCATCCAACATGTAAAGAATTTATACATCTCTACACCAAAAACCAAATAATATAATTAAAATATGGGCAGAAGACATGAACAAACATTTCTCCAAAGAAGATATCCAAACGGCCAACAGACATGTGAAAAGATGCTCAACATCACTTGTCATTAGGGAAATGCAAATCAAAACCACAAGGAGATATCACCTCACACTTCTCAGAATGCCTAAAACCAGGTGTCCGTTGATAGTTGAATGGATAAAGAATATGTGGTATGTATGTGTTTATACACACACACACACACACACACACACACACACAGGAATATTACTCAGCTATAGAAAATAATGAAATCTTGCCATTTGCAACATGGACAGATCTAATGGTATAATGCTAAGCAAAGTAAGTCAGTCAAAGAAAGACAAATATTATATTACTTCACTCACATGTAAAATTTAAGGGAAAAAAAACCAACAAAGAAAAATGAGGCATCAAAACAGACTCCTAAACCAGACTTCTAACTAGGCCAGAAGGAGGTGGGTGGGGGGTGAAGGAGATTAAGAGTACACTCATTGTGATGAACAGTGAATAATTTATAGAACTGTTGAATCACTATATTGTACACCTGAAACTAATGTAACACTGTGTGTTAATTATACTGGAAATGAAATTTTAAAAGATGAGACTTTATATGGTGGTAATCAATATCTTGAGAAAATAGTAAGCATCAAGGTTTAAGTAATGTTCTTTACTTTTCCCTAATCCCAACACCTAACAGTCTTTTGCAGTGGCATTTATTTTACTTCAACTTCAGTTTATTTATTAAGGACACATCCTTCTCACTCCATCTAAATTCCTGATTGATTCTCAAGTCCTTCCATCACCTCCTTACTTTCACCCATCATGGTCATCTCTTCTGCTTCTCAGACTCGGTCAAGCACTGCAGGTCTGAGGCAGTGGCTATACCCACTCTAAAGTGGGGTGGAGTTTGAGGGCCACTTCACTTAATGGCAGAGCTCTGGAGGGTATGGAGCAGATCTAGTGTCTATTAGCTTCATTCTTTCCTGCTGATACCTCTTCTGTTTCCAGCCCACTTCTATCATTCTCCTTGCTCCAAATAGGAGTCTCTCCTCACTTGTCACATATTATAAGTTGTATATTGTCCCATCAAAATTGAAACGTTGAAATCCTATCTCCTGTAACTCAGACTGTGATTTTGTTGGAAATAAGGTTGCTGCAGAAGTCACTATGATATAGTCATACGGGTTTAAAGGGGCTCCTGATGGGTGTCGTTATACAAAGGAAAAATTTAGACACAGGCACACATATTTCACCCATGTAGAGATTAAGGTAGAAACTGGGCAATGATTCTACATACCACAGAACAGCAAAGATGGACAACAATCACCAGAAGCTAGGAGAGAGGTATGGAATAGATTCTTTCTCACAGCTCTCAGAAGGAAACAACCCTACGGACATCCTGATATCAACTTGGAGCCTCTAAGACCAAGACAATAAGTTTCTGTTGTTTAAATTATTCAGTTTTATGATATTTTATTACAGCGTCCTTAGCAAATGAATACAGCTCGATCTAGTAGAATCTCATACACAGCAATCAGACAGCTTTCTAAGAGTTTTGGCTGCTGGTAACTCAAGACAGGAGGACCAGTTCCTCTTCTAGTCAAGGAGATAAAAAAAAAAATTATATACAGAAGTTTATATTGCCAACACTTTAGACAGTGTCCAAGAAACTATGCATTGCCTATCTTGTATTTTTTACATATACACACATATATAATGTATATGTATTTTATGTGTATATATATAAATATATATTTTTTTACATATACACACATATATAATGTATATGTATTTTATGTGTATATATATATATATATATATATATAAAATCTTTTACTGATGACTTCCTTATCAGTTACTGATGTCAATTCATTCCAATCAGAACTACAGGATAAAATGTACATGATCAAATGCCATGTGACACCTTACTTTTTTTTTCCATTCAAGTTAGCTACAATTTATCTACAGCTGATAATGTGGTTGAACCTTGAAACATTCTTGTGTAATTGGGTTATCTGGAAAGAAGTATTTCATTTTCCCCTGGAAATGCAGCCTTATATGGTAGAAATGAAATTCTTAGACAAGAATCTTTCATAGATCAAGATTTAAAAACATGTCTTTACTACTGAACCTAACCCCAATGTTTATGTACCTTTTGTGCTTGCAATTATTTCCAACTCAACTCTATTTTCATGCTTCATGGAGTTTTTCTTGCTCCTCAAATATGGTCAAGTAGCTTCAGGCCTAGGGCAGGGGTTCTGCCCAATATGATGGTGAGTTTGGATTTAGGGCAACTAGCCTTACAGGTGGCAGAGCTCTGAAGGGTGATGGAAACATCTTGAGTTTATTAGTTCCTTTATTTTCTGCGGAGGGCTCCCTGCTCTCTGTCTGCTTTTGCCTTTTTGCATCCAAGTAGTCTTTGCTCATCCCTTGGCCCATACAGGTAGAATGTCCCATACAGACACTGTGCTAGTTTCCTCAAGTGTTTTGACTGGTAATCCCTAATGCTCACAAGCAGATCCATGGTAAATGTTCTCCCTCTTTGCTCCGTTCCTTCTTTTTCTATCTAGATCCAAAGCAGGAAAAAGTTACCTACAGAAGTTGACAACTATCATGAACAAGCCCTGTTGCCACTGATACTTCCAAGTGGTTTTCCCACCGAGGTGACAGGAAATCAACTCACCTATTGTTGATACTGTGGTCAGACACCACAGTGGGCACTGGAGCACTGTTTCGTCTGCCAAAGGGGGGGGAAAACACACAAAAAATAAAGTCAGATGACACGGAAGGAAACCATTCTCTTTCCTGAAAAGAATTTCAGACAAGACAAGTAAATCACACATCACAAATCATGAGGAGAAGGGACAGAAACTGAAGCAGCAGCTTTGAGTTACCCCAGTGAGCCCTCTAAGCCAGTCTCCAGTGTGTGTGTGTGTGTGTGTGTGTGTGTGTGTGTGCGTGTGTGTGTGTGTGTACACACAGGCATATTTACTGGAAATAGTAAGAGGAAAGCAAGAGAGAAGCAATGATGTTTAATATCCTTGCTTCTTTTCCAATTTCTCTGCAATTCTGGTAACTGTTGAATGAATTTGGGAAGAGACAGACAGACAGACAAACATGAATGTGAAGGGATGGGGAGGTGGATCCAGGTAATGGTTAATGGAAGGACACAGATTTAATGGAAAGAAATGGCAGAACAATGAGAATTTCAATGGCAAGGTCAGTCCCTAGTTACTAATTGGTAAGGCAGAAACAAGAATCTGTCTAAATTAGGTTTACAAAGTTTCCTTGAAAGTTGACCACATGATCAGAATGAATTTTTTTGCTGTTAATCCTTTAAACACTTTTTAAATTAAGGTATAATTGACATACATTATATTAGTTTCAAGTGTACCACTAATAATTTGTTATTGTATAGATTACAAAATGATCACGACAGCAAGTCTAGTTAACATCTGTTACCTTAGAGAATTTTTTCTTGTGATGAAGACTTTTAATATTTACTCTCCTAGTAACTTTCAAATATGCAATACAGTGTTATTAACTGTAGTCACCATGCTGTATAGAACATCTGTTTATTTTATAACTAGAAAGTTCTACCTTTGGACCCCCATCACCCAAATGGAAGAAACCATCAGTGAATTCAAATAAAGAGCAGTGCAATTCATCTAATCAGAGAGCAAAAAGAAAAATTAGTGGAAAAGGGTGAAGTTAACACAAAAATAAAAATTCTTAGGGACACAGCAAAAGCAGTACTTAGAGGGAAATGAATAGCAATATAAATCTAGTTTGAGAAAGAGAAGCTCAAAAAATATATCCTTACACCTAAAAGAAACTAGAAAAAGAATTTAAAAAGCTAAGGTGAGTAGAAAGTAGGAAATAAAACCTATCAGAGAAGAAACAGATGATATAGAAACTAAAAAATACATATGTGTATAGATGTGTAAATATGTATATGTACATATGTGTACATATGTATATACATTGTGCCTGTGTTTATATATCAGTTAAACCAAGAGTTGGTTCTTTGAAAAGATCAACAAAATTGACAAAATCTCAGCCACACTCATTAAAAAAGGACTTGATTAAAATCAAACAAAAGAGGAAAACTGATGTCACTGAAAAACAAAGATTTATAAGAAAATACTATGGGGACACCTGGATGTCTCAGTTAAGCATCTGACTTTGGCTCAGGTCATGATCTCACAGTCTGTGGGTTTGAGCCTCCCATCGAGCTCTGTGCTGAGTGCTGACAGCTCATAGCTGGGAGCCTGCTTCAGATTCTGTGTCTTTCTCTCTCTGCCCCTCCCCTCCTCACTCTGTCTCTTTCAAAATAAAATAAATACATTTTTTAAAAGTTCTTTTAAAAGAAAGAAAATACTATGAAAAATCGCATGCCAACAAATTGGACAACCCAGAAGAAATGCATAAATTCCTAGAAAAAATTTTCCAAAACTGAATTGGGAAGAAATAGAAATCTGAACAGTCTATTATTAGTAATGAAGTTGAATTGATAATCAAAAAATTTCCCCCAAATAGAAGGCCAGGCCAACATGAATTCACAGGTGTATTCTATCAAACATTTAAAGAGGGGCACCTGGGTGGCTCAGTCAGTTAAGCGTCTGACTTCAGCTCAGGTCATGATCTTGCAGTTCATGGGTTTGGGCCCCATGTCAGGCTCTGTGCCGACAGATAGCTCAGAGCCTGGAGAGCCTGTCTTCAGATTCTGTCTGTCTGTCTCTCTCTCTCTCTCTCTCTCTCTCTCTCTCTCTCTTCCTTCCCTGCTCACGCTGTCTCCCTGTCTCTCAAAAATAAATAAAACACATAAAAAATTTTTAGAAGAGTGAATACCTATTTTTCTCAAATTATTCCAAAAATAGAAGAGGACGGAAAGCTTCCAAATTCATTCAATGAGGCCAGCATTAGTCTAATACCAAAATCAGACAAAGAAACCACAAATAAAGGAAACTACAGGCACAGATGCAAAAGGCCCAAACAAAATATTAACAAAATCACATTCAATAATACATTAAAAGGATCATTCACCATGATCCACTGGACTGTATTCTAGAGATGCAAGGATAGTGCAATGTTCACAAATCAATGTGATACTCCAACTCAACAAAATGAAGGACAAAAACCATCTGATTATCTCAACAGATATAGGAAAAGCATTAACAAAATTCAACATTGTTCATATTAATAACCCTCAATAAAGTCAGGTTAGAGGGAATATACCTTAACATAATAAAGACCATATATGAAAAACCTACAGCTGACATTGTACTTAGTAGATGAAAAACTGACATTTCCTATGAGATCAGGAACAAGTCAAGGATGTCCACTCACCACTTCTATTCAACATAAGAGTGGAAGTCTGAGCCACAACAATCAGATAAGAGAAAGAAAACAAGGATATAAAGAAAACAAATAACAGACATCCGTATTAGGTAAAGAATAATTTAAACCATCACTATTAATAGATGACATAACACTAAACATAGAATCCATAGAGACTCCAAAAAAAAAAAAAAGAATCAAAAACTATTACAAATAATAAATGAAGTCAATAAAGATGCAGGATATAAGTTAACACCCAGGAATTGCTATATTTATTATACACTAATAAAAGAAGTAGCAGAAAAAGAAATTTGGCAAACAGTCCCATTTATAATTGCACCAAAAATAAAATATCTATGAATAAACTTAACCAAAGAGATGGAAGACCTATAATCTGAAACTATAAAATATTGAGGAGAAAAATTGAAGATAATAGAAACAAAGATACTCTGTGCTCATGGATTGGAAGAATTAATCTTGTTAAAATGTCCATACTAAAGTGGATGGACCTTGAGGGTGTCATGCTAAGCAAAATAAGTCAGGCAGAGAAGGACAGATACCATATGTTTGCACTCATAGGTCTAACAGGAAACTTTCAGAATGATCTAGCTTCAAGAAAAGCAAGCAGTC
>NC_043703.1:60305271-60366375 GCF_006229205.1 Suricata suricatta | reverse complement strand
ACACAGCATTTTATATACTGTTAAGTGAAACTGCAATACAATCTAAGTTTATTTTGGGAGTGTTTGCTGTATAATTGGATTTAATGAAATGTTTAGAGGTGCAGTAGGCATGACTTTGAGTAGATAATGAAAGAAAATGCAAAATGCTTATTGATTTATGATGTGGTTTCATCTTAGCTTGGGCAAACCATGCAGTATTCAATACATAGTAGCAGAATATTTACCAAAAAAAAAATAAAAAAAAATAAAATGTCCATACTACCCAAAGTAATCAATATATTCAATGCAATTGCTATGAAAATACCAACAATTTTTTCACAGAACTAGAGCAAACAATCCCAAAATCTGTATGGAACCACAAAAGATCCTGAAGAGCCAAAGCAATCTTGAGAAAGAACAACAAAGCTGGAGGTATCACAACCTGAGATTTCAAAATATACTACAGAAGGACACAATCAACAAAACTAAAAGGCAGCCTATGGAATAAGAGAAGATATTTGCAAAGGACATACCTGATAAAGGGTTAGTATGAAAATCTACAAAGAATGTATCAAACTTAACACCCAAAAAACAAACAACCCAATGTAGAATAGGGCAGAAGACACGAATAGACACTTTTCCAAAGATGACATCCAGATGGCTAACAGACACATGAAAAGATCTTCAACATCACTCATCATCAGGGAAATACAAATCAAAACCACAATGAGGTATCACCTCACGCCTGTCAAAATGGCTAAAATTAATAATTCAGGAAACATCAGATGTTGGCAAAGATGCAAAGAAAGGGGAACCCTCTTGCACTGCCAGCAGGAATGCAAAATGGTGCAGCCATTCTGGGGAGCAGTATGGAGGTTCCTCAAAAAAAAAAAAAAAATAGAACTACCCTATGATCCAGCAATTGCACTACTAGGTATTTACCCAAAGAATACAAAAGTAAATTTGAAGGGTCACATATACCCCAGTGTTTATAGCATCATTATTAACAATAGCCAAACTATGGCAAGAGTCCAAATGCAGTCAAAGATGTGGTATATGTATATATGCAATGGAATATAACTCAGCCACCAAAAAATGAGATCCTGCTATTTGCAATGATGTGGATTGAGCTAGAGTGTATTGTGCTAAGCAAATTAAGTCAGTCAGAAAAAGACAAATCTTAAATTCCACATGAGTGAAATCATATAAGAAACAAAACAGATGGACATATGGGAAGGGTGATAAAAAGAGAAGAAAAAGAAACTAAAACACAAGAAACTCAATGATAGAGAACAAACTGAGGGTCAGTGAAGGGAGGTGGGTGGGAGATGGACTAGATGGGTGATGGGTATTAAGGAGGACTCTTGTGATGAGTATTGGGTATTGTATATAAGTGATGAATCCCTGAATTCTACTTCTGAAACCAATATTTCACTATATACTAATTAAATAACTAAAGTAAATAAGTAAAAAACAAAACAAAACAAAACAAAATATGCTACAAAGCTTAGTAATCAAGACAGTATGGTACTGGCACAAAAATGATACATAAGCTAATGTAGTAGAATAGAGCCTAGAAATAAACCTACCCTTATAGGGTCAATTAATCTACAAGAAAGGAAGCAAGAATATACAATAAGGAAAAGACAGTCTCTTCAACAAATTGTGCTGTGAAGACTGGACAGCTACCTGTAAAAGAATGAAACCAGACCACTTTCTTCCACCATTCACAAAAATAAACTCACAAGGAATTGAAAACCTAAATATAAGACCTGAAACTACAAATATCCTAGAAGAGAACATAGACAGTAATTTCTGTGATACTGGCCATAGCAACATTTTTCTGTGCTCAGGCAGGAGAAACAAAAGTAAAAATAAACTATTGGAACGACACTAATATAAAAGCCTTTTACATAGCAAAAGAAACTATCAATAAGTCAGAAAGGCAATGTGCTGCATGGGAGAAGCAAATGTGATGACTGATAAGGAATTAATATCCAAAATATATAAAGATACAACTCAACACCCCAAATAATGAGTAATTCAATTTAAAAATGGGCAGAAGACAGGAGTAGATGTTTTTCAAGAAAGACATGAAAAGATGCTCAAGGTCATTAACTATCAGGGAAGTGCAAAATAAAACTACAGTGAGCTATCATTTTATATGTGTCAGAATGCCTAAAATATGATGCCTAAAATATAAATCACAAGGAATAACATGTGTTGGTGAGGATGTGGAGAAAAAGGAACCCATGTGCACTGGTGGTAGTAATGCACATTGGTGCAGCCACTGGAAAATATGGTGTTGCCCCCAGAATTTAAAATAGTGGAGTTACTGGATTCTACAGTAATTCTATCAGTATTTACCCAAAGAAAATGAAAAAGCTAATTTGAAAAGATATGTATCCCTATGTTCACTACATTATTTACAGCAGCCACATTACGGAAGGAACCCAAATGTGCACTGATAGATGCATGGATAAAGAGGATGTGGCATATATACACAATAGAATATTACTCAGCCATTAAAAAAAATGCCATCTTGTCATTTGCAACAATGTGGAGGACCTGGAGGGCATAATGCTAAGTGAAGTAAGTCAGAGAAAAACAAATGCCATGGTTTCCCTCTGTGTGGAATTTAAGGAAAATACAAAGGAAAAACAAACAAAAAACCTGGACCCTTAAATACAGAGAACTTGTGGCTGCCGGAGGGGAGGCCGATGGGAATTTGAAATAGATAAAGGGGATTAAGAGTACACTTCTCTTGATGAGCACTGAGAAATGTATAGAAATACTGAATCATTATATTGTACACCAGCTACTAACACTGTATGTTAATTATACTTGAAATAAAAAAAATAAAGGGGCACCAGGGTGGCTCAGTTGGTTAGGTACCTGACTTTGGCTCAGGTTATGATCAAACTGTTTATGGGTTTGAGCCCCACATCGGGCTCTGTGCTGACAGCTCAGCGCCTGGAGCCTGCTTCAGATTTTGTGTGTCTATCTCTGCCCCTCCTAATTTGTGGTCTGTCTGTCATAAATAAATAAATGTTAAAAATAAAAAAAAACACAAGAATTCATAACAATCTCAAACTCTGCCAAATAATAGGAGGAAAAACTTCAAACTATTTTCAGAGGGCAGCATTATGCTGATGGCAAAGCCAGGTAAGGACATCACAAGAAAAGAACTCTATAGGCCCATATCCCTGATGAATGTGGATGCAAATTTCCTCAACAAAACATTTGCAAACTGAATAAGACAATATATTAAAGAGATCACACACTATGACTAAATGGGATTTATTCCAGGGATAAGTACGGCTCACTATGTGCAAATCAATAAATGTAATACACTACATTAACAAAATAAAGGATAAAAAACATGAACATCTCAATAGATGTCGATAAAGCATTTCACAAAATCCAATACCCTTTCCATGATAAAAAACTGTTACCTGAATGTAAAGGGAATGTACCTTGACATAATAAAGGCCATAAACCCACAGCTAACATAATACTCAAAGTGAAATTATTAAAGTGTTTTTTTGTTTTTTTGTTTTTTTTTAAGATCAGGAACAGGACAAAGGTGCCCATGCTCACCACTTTTAGTCTCTATTTCACCAAAAGTCCCAGTCAGAGAAATCAAGCAAAAAATAAAAGTCATCCAAACTGGAAAGGAGTTAAACAGTCTATTTGCAGATGACATTATCTTACATAGAGAAAATGCTAAAGAGTCCACCAAAAAACTGTTAGAACGAATGAACAATTTTATTGTTTAAATCAAAGTTGTAGGATACAAAAATCAACATATAAAAATCAGTTGTGTTTCTATAATATCAACAACAAACTATGGGGAATAGAAACTAAGAAAAATCCTATTTACAAGAGGGTTAAAAGGAATTAGATAATTAAGAATGAGTGTAATCAATGAACTGAAAGATCTGCACATTGAAAACTATAAGTCATTGATGGAACATATTCAAGAAGACATAATTAACTGGAAAGATACCCCAAACATGGTGGAGAAGTAGGCGGACCCAAAGCTCTCCCCTCCCTCAGACACAGCAGTACTGAGGCCAGAAGACAATTCCAGGAATCCGGGCTACAGAGGGACAGAAAAATCTCCAGGGGACAACGTGGTGGGCCATAGGTGTGTGATTGCAAACTGCAACAGAGAAAACGGGCAGCAGAGGAATAGAGGGGAGGGATCCCTCTCTGTGGAGAGACAAAAGGAAGAGAAGGAGAGGCTGTAGGATTGTATTTGGACAGGAGAAAAACCACAGACCGGGGAACGGAAAAAAAAACAGAAAAAGAGCCAATTTCTCACTGCGAGGCTTTCTCAGACCTGTTCACTCACCTGGAAAGCAGGGGAGCCAGACCCAGGCTCCATAGCTAGATCTTAGGCACAGTAAGGAGAGCAAGCCTCTCCCTTGAGTGCTATGGGAAGAAGGCAAATGGCCGTTCCAAGGACAAAAGATCCTACGAACACCCACCAGCCAGAGGCCCTTTGTTGGCTGGGGGGCAGAATGATAGTACCCTGGAACGAGGGTACACAGAGTGGGATCCTTTAAGACATCAGGGTTTGAATCCTAGCCAAGCACCCAGGAGGCATGGGAGACTGGGGTGGAACAGAACTGGCCCGCTCACACGCAGGTGGTACTTGAAAATGGCCTGAACAGAGTGCTTTGGGGCACCCAGCCTGTGGAGGAGAGACTGGGGTGTCGCCATTTTTTTAACCCATCACCAACAAGGTAGCGTTTCAGGGAACAGACAATGGGCCCACAGTGGAGGCAGGACTGCCGACCTCAAACCAGCCCCTCCGTGCCTGGTAACTGTGTATCTAACAGAGCAAGACTGACACTGATGGAACCAGACAGCTCCCGCTTCAGACCAGCACAGCCACCAGTTCCAGCCACCCCTCAGATATTGGTCCAGTGCGTTTGCATTCTGATTTGATTCTTGGTCAATTCTTATTTTATGTATGTATGTATGAATGCATGTATATTTTCTTCCTTTTATTTATTCCCTTCTCTAGTCTGCTTAAACAAACCAACAACCAGAATAACCAAACATTTAAAATCTATTCTTGTTAAACCTCTTCTGTGTCTCCTCCCTCTCTCCCTCCCCCTCCCCCTCCCCCTCTCTCTCTTTCTTTCTCTCTTTCTCTCTCAGAACTAAGCTGTATAGTTTGATTCTCTGCCTGGTCATTTCTCTCTTTGTATGTTAAAGGCCTCTTCTACTGCCAACACCTCTTATTTAAAATTTTCCAGGGATACTTCAATGAACAAGCCAAAGCACACCTGTTGGAAGATCCAAACCACCATTACAAGTAGGGAGATAAAGCAACCAGAGTCATAACAGCAGAGAGCATGAAACACACCAAAAACATCTACAGAGTCAAGCCCTGGACAGTATATGATCCCTTTTTAATATAATAGTGCTCACAGGTGCAGGACTCAAAACAAGCTATTAAAACACATAAGTGACAGAAAACTAGCCAATATGATGAAATGAAAGAATTCTCTTCAAAAGAAATCCCAGGAATAAATGACACCTAGAATATTGCCCAAAACATATACACACAACATAACTGAGGAAGAATTTAGAATAGTAGCCATAAGATTCATAGCTGGCCTTGGAAAAAAATGTAGAAGACAGCAGAGAATCTATTACTGCAGAGATCAAGGCCTAACAAACAGTCACAATAAATTAAGAAATGCTGTAAATGAGGTGCAAAATAAACTAGATACAGTGACAGCAAGGAAAGAGGAGGCAGGGGGGAGATTTAATAAAATAGAAGATAAAATTACGGAAAATTATGAAGCCCAGAAAAAGACAGATAAGAAAATACTAGACCACGAGGGGAGAATTAGAGAACTAAGTGATTCAATGAAACATAATATCCATTATCATAAAGGTTCTGGAAGAAGAGAGAGAAAGAGGCAGAAGGTTTATTCCAACAAATTATAGCTGAGAGCTTCCCTAATTTGAAGAAGGAAATGGATTTCCAAATCTAGGAGCTACAGAGAACTCCCTTCAGACTTAACAGGAATAGATATTCTCCACAGCATATCATAGTGAAACTGGCAAAATACAAAAGATAAGAGAGAATTCTGAAAGCATCTAGGGACAAATGGGCCTTAATTTACAAGAGAACATACATAAGGGTAGTAGCAGACCTATGTAGTAAAACTTGGCAGACCAGAAGGGAGTGGCAGGAAATATTTAATGTGCTGAATCGGAAAAATATGCAGTCAAGAATCCTTTGTCCAGTAAGGCTGTCATTCAGAATAGAAAGAGATAAAGGCTTTCACAGACCAACAAAAACTGTAAGAGTTCATGACCACGAAATCAGCCCTTCAAGAGATCCTAAGGGGGACTCTAAATGTAATGCTTCAAAGACTACAAAGGACCAAAGACATTACCACAAACATGAAACCTACAGATAACACAATAACACTAAATCCCTATCTTTCAATAATAACTCTGAGTGCAAATGGACTAAATGCTCCAATCAAAAGACATAGGGTATCTGAATGGATTAAAGAAAAAAAACAAGATCCATCTATATGCTGTCTATAAGAGAAAAGTGACAAGTGAGGGGATGGAGAACCATCTATCATGCGGCATGTAGTCCAAAGAAAGCTGGTGTAGCTATACTTACAGACAAACTAGATTTTACACTAAATGCTGGAATAAGAGATGAAGAAGGGCATTATATCACAATTACGGTATCTATCCATCAAGAAGAGCTAACAATTATAAATGTTTATGCTCTTAACTTGAAAGCACCTAAATACATAAATCAATTAATCACAAATATAAGCAATCTAATTGATAAGAATATGGTAACTGCAGGGGACTTTAACACTCCACTTACAGCAAGAGACAGATCTGGGTAAATAAATAAGTAAGTAAATAAATAAATAAATAAATAAATAAAATAAAATGGCCTTGAATGATACACTGGATCAGATGGACTTGACAGATATATTCAAGACTTTTTATCCAAGCAGAATACACATTCTTCTCAAGTGCACATGGACCATTCTCCAAGATAGATTACATACTGGGTCAAAAAAATATAGCAAGGAATATAAGGTACCGGAGACATCTCTACAAACATGTACTCTACAGGGAACAAGATGAATCTAAACCCAGATTTTTCAATAATAACACTGAACATAAATGGACTGAATGCTCCAATCAAACAACACAGGGTAGCAAATGGATTAAAAAACCCCAAAATCCATCTATTCGCTGTCTACAAGAGACTCACCTTAGACCTGAAGACACCTTCAGATTGAAAGTAAGGGGATGGAGAAATATCTATCATGAGACTAGACGCCAAAAGAAAGCTGGAGTAGCCATACTTATATCGGACAAACTGGACTTTAAAGTAAAGGCAGTAACAAAAGATGAAGAAGGACATTATAAAATAATTACAGGGTCTCTCCATCAGGAAGAGCTAACAATTATAACATCTATGCACCAAAGTTGGAAGCACCCAAATACATAACACAATCACAAACAAACAATCTTATTGATAAGAATGTGCTAATTGCAGGGGACTTTAATACTTCGCTGACAGCAAGGGATAGATCAACCAGACAGAAAATCACTAAAGAAACAATGGACCTGAATGGCACATTGAAGAGATGGAATTGATAGATATATTTAGAACTCTGCATCCTGAAGTTAGGAAATTCACCTTCTTCTCGAGTGCACATGGCACATTCTCTAAGATAGATCACATACGGGGGAATAAAGCAGCCCTCCATAAATATAAATGAATTGAGGTCATACCATGCACACTTTCAGATCACAATGCTATGAAACTTGAAATCAACCACAGGAAAAAGTTTGGAAAACCTTCAAAAATGTGGAGGTTAAGAGCCACCCTACGAAACAATGATTGGGTCAATCGGGCAATTAGAGAAGAAACTTAAAAATATATGGAAACAAATGAAAACGAAAATACTACAATCCAAACTCTCTGGGACACAGCAAAGGCAGTCCTAAGAGGAAAGTATATTGCAATCCAGGCCTATTTCAACTAACTAGAAAAAGCACAAATTCAAAATCTAACAAAGCACCTAAGGAAAAAAGAAGGAGAGTAGCAAGAGCACCCCAAGCCCCGCAGAGGAAGAGAAATAACAAAGAGCAAGGCAGAAGTAAAAAATAGAGAATCCACAAAAACAACTGAACAGATCAATGAAACCAAGAGTTGGTTTTTTTAAAAAATAAATAAAATTGATAAACTTCTAGCCAGGTTCCTCAGGAAAGAAAAAAAAAAAAAGAGAGAGAGAGAGAGAGAGAGAACACTCAAATAGACAAAACCATGAATGAAAATGGATCTATTACGACCAATCGCTCAGAAATACAAGCAATCAGATTACTATGAAAAATTATATGCCAAAAAACTGGACAATCTAGAAGAAATGGACAAATTCCTAAACACACATGCACTACCAAAATTCAAATGGGAAGAGATAGAAAGTTGGGACAGACCCATAACCAGTGAAGAAATCGAATCTGTTATCAAAAATTTCCCAATGAATAAGTGCCCAGTGCCAGATGGCTTCCCAGGAGAATTCTACCAGACATTTAAAGCAGAGTTAATACCCACCCTTCTCAAGCTATTCCAAAAAATGGAAATAGAAGGAAAACATCTGAACTCATTCTATGAAGCCAGCATCACTTGGGTCTCTGTCTGGTTTGGAAACCAAACAAAAAAAAGAGAACTATAGGCCAATATCCTTAATGACTACAGATGCAAAAATATTTAACAAGATACTAGCAAATCGAATTCAACAGCATATAAAAAGAATTACCCATCATGATCAAGTGGGATTCATTCCTGGGTTACAGGGCTGGTTCAATATTTGCAAATCCATCAATGGGATACATCATGTTAACAAAAGAAAAGATAAAAACCATATGATCCTGTCGATAGATGCAGAAAAAGCATCTGACATAATACAGCATTGTTTCTTAATAAAAACCCTCAAGAAAGTTGGGATAGAAGGAACTTAAACATTATTAAAGCAATTTATGAAAAGCCCACAGTTAATATCATCCTCAATGTGGAAAACCTGAGAGCTGTCCCCCTGAGATCAGGAACATGACAGGGATGTCCACTCTCCCCACTGTTGTTTAACATAGTGCTGGAAGTCCTAGCATCAGCAATCAGACAACAAAAGGAGGGGAAAGAATTGCCTTGGCAAAGAATTGGCAAAGATGAAGTCAAACTTTCACTTTAGGCAGATGACATGATACTCTACGTGGAAAACCTAACTGACTCCACCAGAAGTATACTAGAACTGATCCATGAATTCAGCAAAGCCGAAGGGTACCAAATCAATGTACAAAAATCGGTTGCATTTTTATACACCAATTATGAAGCAACAGAAAGAAAAATCAAGAAATTGATCTCATTCACAATTGTGCACACACACACAAAAAACCCCCAGAAAATACCTAGGAATAAACCTAACCAAAGATGTAAAAGACATGTATGATGAGAACTATAGAAAGCTTATGAAAGAAATTGAAAAAGACACAAAGAGATGGGAAAACATTCCATGCTCATGGATAAGAATAAACATTGTTAAAATGGCATTACTACCCAAAATAATCTACACATTTAATGCAATCCCAGTCGAAATTGCACCAGCATTCTTCTCAAAAGCTAGAACTATCCTTAAGTTCATATGGAACCACGAAAAACCCCGAATAGCCAAAGTAATATTGAAGAAGAAAACCAAAACAGGAGGCATCACAATGCCAGACTTTAGCCTCTACTACAAAGCTGTCCTCATTAAGACAGTATGGTATTGGCACAAAAACAGGCACATAGACCAATGGAATAGAATAGAGAACCCAGAACTGGACCCACAAATATATGGCCAATTAATCTTTGACAAAGCAGGAAAGAGTATCCAATGGAAAAAAGACTGCCTCTTTAACAGGTGGTGCTGGGAGAGCTAGACAGCAACATGCAGAAGAATGAAACTAGACCACTTTCTTACACCATTCACAAAAATAAACTCAAAATGGATGAAGGACTTGAATGTGAGACAGGAAACCATCAAAACCCTAGAGAAAGCAGGAAACAGCCTCCTTGACCTCAACCTCAGCAATTTCCTACTTGTCACATCCTTAAAGGCAAGGGAATAAAGGCCCAAAATAAACTATTGGGACCTCATCAAGATAAAAAGCTCTGCACTGCCAAGGAAACAATTAAAAAAAAAAAAAGGCAACTAATGGAATGGGAAAAGATAGTCGCAAATGGCATATCAGATAAAGGGCTATTTTCCAAAATCTACAAGGAACTCACCAAACTCCAAACCTGAAAAATGAATAATCCAGAGAAGAAATGAGCAGAAGACATGAACAGACACTTCTCCAAAGAGGACATCCAGATGGCCAACAGGCACATGAAACAATGCTCAGCATCACTCAGCATCAGGGAAATACAAATCAAAACCACTCTGAGATACCATCTCACGCTGGTCAGAGTGGCTAAAATGAACAAACCAAGAGACTATAGATGCTGGCAAGGATGTGGAGAAATGGGCACCCTCCTACACTGTTGGTGGGAATGTAAACTGGTGCAGCCGCTCTGGAAAACAGTGTGGATGTTCTTCAAAAAACTACCAGTAGAATTCCCCTATGACCCAGCAACAGCACTGTTAGGGATTGACCCAAGGGATACAGAAGTGTTGATGCATAGGGGCACATGTACCCCAATGTTCACAGCGGCACTTTCAACGACAGCCAAATCATGGAAAGAGCCTAAATGCCCACCAATTGATGAATGGATCAAGAAGATGTGGTTTATCTATACAATGGAATACTACATGGCAATGAGAAAGAATAAAATCTGGCCATTCGTAGCAAAGTGGGTAGACCTCGCGGGTGTCATGCTAAGTGAAATAAGTCATGCAGAGAAGGACAGATACCATATGCTGTCACTCATAGGATTAACAGAGGACTGTGGGGAGGGGAAGGGGAAAAACAGAGGGAGTGACACAAATCATGAGAGACTCTTGAATACTGAAAACGTACTGAAGGCTGAAGGGAGAAGGGGAAAGGGGAAGGGGGTGATGGTCATGGAGGAGGGCACTTGTGGGGAAAAGCACTGGGTGTTATATGGAAACCAACTTGACAATAAACTATATAAAAAGATAAAAGAAAACATAAAACAGAACCAATCAGGGTTAAAGAACTCAATAATTGAAATTAAAAATACACTAGAGGGAATAAATAGACTAGAGGAAGGAGAAGAATGGCTCAGCAATCTGGATGACAAAGTAATGGAAAATAAGCAACCTGAACATGAGAGAGGGGAAAAAAAACCAAAGAAATGAGAGTGTATTAAGGGAACCCAGCGACACCATCAAGTATAACATCCACATTACAGCGATCCCAGAAGGAAAATAAAGAGGGGGATATTTTGAATAAATAGCTCAATACTTCCCTAACCTGGAGGATGAAACACAAATCCAGAACAAGACGACACAGAGAGCCCCCAACAAAATCAACCCAAGGAGGTACATACGAAGACACACGGTTATTACATGGCAAAAAGTAATAGAGAATTTTAAAAGCAGGAAAAGAAGACAGTTACCTACAAGGAAAATTCCCTAAGGCTATCAGCTGATTTTTCAGCAGAAACTTTGCGGACCAGGGGAGCCCGGGTGGGCTCAGTTGGTTAAGCGGCCGACTTCAGATCAGGTCATGATCTCATGGTTCGTGGGTTTGAGCCCCGTATCGGGCTCTGTGCTGACAGCCCAGAGCCTGGAGCCTGTTTCTGATTCTGTGTCTCCCTCTCTCTGCCCTCCTCTGCTTGTGCTCTGTCTCCCTCTGTCTCTCAAAAATAAATAAACAATTAAAAAATTTTTTTAAAGAAACTTTGCAGGCCAGAAGGGATTGGCATGATATATTCAAAGTCCTAAAAGGGAAAAATATGCAGTCAAGAATACTCTAGCCAGCAAGGCTATCTTTCAGGGTAGAAAAAGAGATAAAGAGTGTCTCAAACAAAAACTAAAGGACCTCTACAAGAAATATTAAAGGAGACGCTGAGAGGAAAGAAAAGACTGTAAGTGAGAGTATAAAATGCAGGAAACACAAAAGCAGTAAAAATGAGTAGATCTGTAAAAACCAGGCAAGGGATTCACATAAGAATGTAAAATAGGACACCATATAAATTCAGTAAAATCACAGAATACAAATCAATATACAGAAATCTGTTTCATATCTAATAATGAAGCAGCAGAAAGAGAAATTAAGAAAATAGTCCCATTTACAATTTCACCAAAAACTATAATACACCTAGGAATAAAAAACCATGTAGATGAAAGATCTGTACTCTGAAATCTATAAAACACTAATAAATTGAAAAGAACACAAACAAATGGAAAGATATTCCATGCTTATGGTTTGGAGGAAAAAATATTGTTAAAGTGTCTATATTATTCTTTTTTAAAATAAATTTTTAAAATGTCTGTATTATGCAAAGCAATTTACAGGTTTAATGCAATCCTAAGATAACAACAACATTTTTCACAGAACCAGAATAAACAATCCTGAAATTTGTATGGAACTACAAATAACCTCCAATAGTCAAAGCAATCTTGAAAAACAAAACTGTAGATATCACAACTCCAGACTTCAGGTTATTTTGCAACGCTGTGGTATTCAAAACAGTGTTGGTACTGAGACAAAAATAGACACATAGATCAACAGACAGAGAAGCCAAAATAAACCCACAATTATATAGTCAATTAGTCTTTGACAAACGGGAAAGAATATACAACGGGGAAAAGACAGTCTCTTCAACAAATGGTGCTGGGAAAACTGGACAGCTACATACAAAAGAATGAAACTAGATCACTTTCTTATACCGCTCACAAAAATAAACTCACAAGGGATCAAAGACCTAAATGTGAAATCTGAAACCATAAAGGTCCTAGGAGAGAACACAGACACTAATTTCTGTGACATTGACTATAGCAACATTTTTCTAAATATGTGTCCTCAGGCGAGAGAAACAAAAGAAAAAATAAATTATTGGAACTACACTATAATAATAATATATTATTATTAATAAAAAGCTTTTGCACAGCAAAAGAAACCATCAACAAACCAAAAAGGTAATCTATGATATATCCGATAAGGGGTTAATATCCAAAACGTGTAAATAACTTACACAATTCAACACCCCCAAACAATCAAATTTAAAATGGGCAGAAAACTGCATCAGACCTTGGCTCTGGTCATGATCGCAGGGTTTGGGAGCTTGAGCCCTGCTTTTCTCTCTACTCCTTCCCCCTCCTCCCTTCCTCCTTGTCCTTCCCTCCCACCTTCCCCCTCCCTCTTTTCCCCCACCTCTGCCCCTTGTTTAATTGCACCCTCCCCCCCCCTCTCTCTCACACACACACACACACACACACACACACACACACACACACACACACAAAAGGCATAAAACCTGAATAAACATTTTTTTCCAAAAAAGACCTACAGATGGCCAACATACACATGAAAAGGTGCTCAACATCATTTGATATCAGGAAAATGTAAATCAAAACTACAACGAGATGTTACCTCACCCCTGACTGAATGAATGGCTAAAATCAAAATACAAGAAGTAACAAGTATTGGCAAGGATAAGAGCATTCTTGTACTACCAGTACAGCCACCATGGAAAATAAGATGGAGTTTCCTCAAAAAATTAAAAATAGAGTTACTGTATTATCTAATAATTCCACTATGGGAATTTACTCAAAGATTGTGAAAACACTAACTCAAAAAGATATGCAACTCCTATAGTTTTTACAGCATTATTTACAATAACCAAAGTATGGAAGCAGCTGAAGTGTCCATCAACACAGGAATGGATAAAGAAGAGGTGATACACATTCATTCTCACACACACACACACACACACACACACACACACACACACTGGAATATTGCTTAGCCACATAAAAGGATGCAATCTTGTCATTTGCAACAATATGGATTGATCTAGAGGGTATCATGCTAAGTGAAATAAGTCAGTCAGAAAAAGATAAATATCCTAGGATTTCACTCATGTAGGGAATTTAAGATACAAAACAAGTGAACAAGTAAAAAAAAAAAGAGATAAACCAAAAAAGACATCCTTTAATAGAGAATAAAATGATGGTTATTTGTGGCAGGGAAGAGGGCTGTCAGGTGAAATAGATGAAGGATGAGCACACTTATCAGGATGAGCACTAGGTAATGATAGAGTTATTGAATCTCTATATTGTATGCCTGAAACTAATAACACTGTAGGTTTATACTGGAATTGAAAAAAATTTAAAGGGGAAATGATGGTTAATCTCAAGAAGTATTCATCATCGTTAGTTGGCCCTTTATCTTCCATGTCATCTTTGTCTAGAAGCCAAACAATTCCAACAGTGACCAGTTAATTTCCTCTTCAGCATTCCATTCTTCAACATTGACACAATATTAAATGGTTGAATAACTGGCCAGGATGGAAACAGAAAAATCCCATGACTATTTCTGCAGTTCAGACAAATGTGATTTTAAAACTGTATTCTATCCTTGGCTTGAATACACAGTAAAAATGCCTTCAGATCACAGCAATGCCAAGTATTCTTAGTCAGATTACTTAGAAATAAGTCAAAATTAATTCCAATAAGTAAAAATTTAATCTGCAAGACATGTTCACAATTATCAGTCTCCTTACTCATAGATAAAAAAAAAAAACACCAAAATTGGAAATCATAATATAACCAGCAAAAGTGAGAAAGGAATATAACTGAAGATTAACCAGTAGTCTACATTTCTCTGTTTTAAAAGACTGATAAAATTTCAAAAGATACATTCACATTTTCAATCTACAACATTTAAGTGTGATAAATTAAAAAAATTTTAAACATGGTACTTTTCTATAATTTAAATGAGAATGAATTACTGTATGCGCTTCTCTCCCACACATTTTGATACCTTTCCATAGTTCTCCATTTTCTTCCTACCTCAGAACAAGCCAGATCTAAATGAAATAAGATCCATCAATAGCCCCCTCCCCCTAGACCTCAATCTGACTTACATCAATTTCGGATGAATTAGGAAAATCAATGTCTTCATCACCATCATTGTGCCTAAAAAGTTGGTCTAGCCTACAGTCTCTTATGGAAACCTTATTGTATTAGAGACCATTGGTGACCTTTTGGCACTTGGATCAGTCAAGTCAACTTACCCATTGTCATCACCATTGTCAGAGGAATCCATAATTCTTCTAAAGGGTAAAAACATACAAAAAATAAATTCAGACATTCTGGAAAGCAAGCAGTTTCTTCTTGACAGAATTTTAGGACATGAAAAGTAAAATCATGAAGAATCATGAGGGAAAATGACAGAATGACAGAAACATTTTCAGGGTACAGCAATGAGGGCCCTGGGATAGCTTCTTGGCTGTGTGTATGTCTGCCTACTGGAAAGAGAAGGAAAGTATTAAGGGAGGTATAGTTTTCATGATTAAACCTCTTCTCTCCTCCATTTTGTCAACCATTCACATATTCTGGAATCAATTTGGAAAATATAAATCATCTAAGCAGAAGGATGGGGAGGAAGATCAGATAATAACTAATGAAAGGATACAGAAATAAAGAAAATGCCACAACAATAAATATTCCAGTTTCAAGGGCTAGTCCCTGATCTCATTTGGTATAAAAGAAGACTAGTAGGTAGATCAAGAATGGCTTAAATAATGAGGCATCTGAGTGGGTCAGTGGTTAAGTGTCTGACTCTTGATTTTGGCTCAGTTCATGAGCTCATGGTCCAGGAGACTGAGCCCCTCACTGGGCACTGCAGAGCCTGCTTGGGATTCTCTCTCTCTCCCTCTCTCTCCACCCCTCCCCTATGCTCTTTCTCACACTCAAAATAAACAAACAGAACAGGAATTCAGAATGCTTTCTTTTTCTCTCAAGTCATTTTACAAAAAGATATCTGGTTAAATTATCCAAAGTTAAGACTCCTCACCAAGCGACTGGCTTAGATAATTTGATCTCTCTACAATTTGATTTTTCATCTGTAAAGTAAGACACATTGAAAATGCACTTTGCATTTGTCCAAGTCATAAAATCATGCTGTATGTTCATCATTTCAGTTATTGGTTTTTAGGCAGTCTGCCCTCTTCACCAAATGTTATACCAAAAATACCAATGTGACAACATGACAAAAAAATCATCTATTTCAAAAACACTTCAAGAGTCTCAAAGTACTACATTCCCATAATTTCCTAGGAAATCTTGGATTCCTATCCAAAGGAGAGTCTTCCTCCCAAAACTATAGAAGTCATACTGAAGTATGGAGTTAAAAAACTAACAACAGTGGAAACCCTGGGAGACTCCTGAAGAGTGAGAGTGGTCTCTTGTGGTGGACAGACTGAGGAAAGGGTCTGCTATGGACAGTCTTGAGGGGCTTAGTGGGAGGGAAAATTTTAAGTTCTGTTCTCACTTTTCCTCTAAGTTGCTTGGAGACCATCACTGTGGTTCTCAGCGGAAACTGGCAGCAACTATCCAGATGGAGTTAGGATAAAATTTGGGTAGCATTACAGGGCACCTGGCTGGTTCAGTCTGTTGAACATCCAACTCTTGATTTTGTTCAGGTCATGATCCCAGTATTGGACTCTGCATGGAGCCTGCTTAAAATATTCATATTCTCTCTCTCTTTCTCTCCCTCCTCTTCCCTCCTTCTCCTCTACTCACATGCTCTACCTTTCTCTAAAATAGAAAATTTTTCATTGGCATTAAGTTAGCTGATGAGAACAGGGAAGGGCTGAAGAGCAGTCCTTGGGCCTTCACTTCTCCACACCTTTACTCCAAAAGTCCCAGGTGAACAACCTAGAAGTCTGCCTTCTCCAATGCTGCTTTTGCCCAGGACCTTAAAGGTGCCATATCCTGACCAGAGAAATTACCTGGATCACAGTGTTTCACCATTATGCAGACTCTGTGTCCTCAGGGTATTACCTCCTTTCATGTTAAATTTACTGAGAAAAACATACCTTGGGTGATAGCTTTCAACAGGAGTTACTATATAAAATGTCACCCAACCCAGGATACTTTTAAAAGTGAAAAGGACATGCTATTAATAATTTTGCTGAGACACAGCCACAGATTGAGATTTTCCCAAGCAAATCTTCAGTCCTTCCCTAATACGGTTATCAGTTAGAGGGATCAATGGCTGGCATGAGCTCACATCAAAATAGTTAAACACCTGAGGAGCACAAACACTGAAAAAGAAACACAACAAACGGAACATATACTATCTGAAACAGAACTGTTTGAACATACGGAACAAGATTTATAAGTAAGCATGAGAAATATACTTAAAGATACAAGGGAAGATGTTAGTAACATGAAATGAGAATAAGAAATCATACAGAAAAACCCAAGAGGATATCTTAAATGTAAAAGTCTAATTGTTGAAATAAAGAATCACTTCATGGGATAAACAGTAGTTTGGATACATCTGAGGGAAGCAAGTTAATCTAGATTTGGAAGAGGAGGTTGAGAAACACCCAGAAAATAGAAAAGAATACAAAAGAAAAACCAGTTGATATAAAGGATAAAACAAATCTCTAACACCTGGACTCTAGATATCTAAAAAAATGAAAAGAAAATATTTGAAAATGATAAATTTCCCCAAATTAAAGAAAATATCCCAAAAGTGATGTTTCATCTAACACACATTTAAATGGTATTTACTAAGTGCCAGGTATTGTCCTGATGCTTCACAAATATTTCAACTGGTCCTCAACCCTCAGGATAGTTACAATTATTATTTATTTTAACCAATTCAAAGATCTTGAATAGTCCTGTTTCTCACATCCACCATGCCAATTTGTAAGCCACTCATTGCTAATAAAAACTTGTGACCTTCCCTGTGGTAATTCACAGTGTTTCGGGTATTGATTGCAATGGGACAACTGAAGCCCTTCAATGGCCACGTCAAAATGGTCACCCTCCCCCACCAGTCAGGGACAGAGCCTCACCCCTAAGGGCATCCGGCTGTCCTAGAGAAGAAGCTTAAAGTGACTGACTGTAACTGGCACATGCACTTTGTTACTGGAATAGTGCCTAACCTGTAGCAGTATAAGGAAATTATAAACATAAAACAAAGTCTTAAAATTGTGAGTTTGCCAAATTTCATTTACATACAGTTTACATTCATTCTGAAAGAAAGTAGACAGATATTCCCTATTCAATGAACCTTGAATTATGCTTAAAATTTAGTAAGATTTGCATCTTATTACTTATTTATTTGATGCATGAGCCAGAGATATAAAGGGTTCCTCTTTAATCTCTGCATGGTATTATCTTGTGGACAATCACAATCTACAATTAATCCTGAAAAAAAAAAAAAAAGCACATGACTTTTATATTCAGGATTTTTAAAACACATTGTATACTTGCCCAATTAGAAAGAAGGTCACGCATAGAACTTATCAGGTTCAGCATTTCTAAAATCTTGGATCTACTAACTTATAAGATCTACAATACTGTACAATTTTATCAATCCTGTGAATTATGTATTCTGTATCTTATTTTAGTTCAAGAAATGGAAGAAAAAGCTTTTAGAACATTCAATAAAATTTAAGTTTAGTTCAAAGATGGAACACTTTAAAGACTGCTTTCTTGCTACACAGGACCTGGCAAGTGAAATAAAATTCATTTCAAACCAAATGGATATCATCGTAGTGATTTATGATATTTCCATCTTGAAACATTCCATAGCATAAATCAAAGGAGTGGGAAAGCAAAGATAGGTCCTTCAACCTTTCACAGAGCAGACTTGTGTCACGCAAGGGAACTGGAAGTCACTGGAAACTAAGACATTGCCAAGTTACCAAATAGACAATGGAATGTGCCACAAGGCCCTAATTCTGGGCAGAGAGAAAAATGAAAACAAACAAAAATATTTTTTTGATAAATAGATCACTTTGGTCAAAAGTTTTTATCTGGAGTTTTGGGCGTGAGAGCAAGCCACCTATAAATGTCATACCTTCAAGGGAGATCGCCTCATGGACAGTGGGAGTGGAATCCCAAAGTTCTGTTCCAGATGTGGCCAGTGTGGACCAAGACAGAGCTGCATATCTAAGGATCCTCCGTCCCTGCAAACCTCAGATTGGCTTACTTAAAGGCAGTGCTGTCAAAGGGCCACAGCAGAAGGGAGGTGGAGCACAGAAGGACTCCGAGCTTGGGACTTGAATACAACTTTTCCTAAGTGGGAGCAACACTACTCGAGGTCCTAAAGTGTTCTTTCCTGTTTCCAGTATTCTTTGAGGATAATGCTTTTAACTTCTTTAACTTTTCTTTTTTTAATTTTTAATTTCCCCAAACCAAGCCCATTAAGTCAAATCTTGCCCCAATTCCTGACCAGCAACAAGGTAACTGCTTTTTGGTCCTATATTGGCCTACTGCACCCCCCATCTCCTGCCCACATATCACCTTCCCACATCCCTTCCACCTCTAGTTCCCGGGGGATGGGGAGGTTCTTTCTGAGGGTCCCTGGGAAGAAGCAAATATTTATTCATACTCCCCACTGCTGAACCCAAGGCAAAACTGCTATCTATGACCACAATGACCCCTACCCTGCCCCTTTCCCCTCCACCATCCAGCCTTCCCAGACATTCTTCTCACTCTCTGTGAAGATAAAGGACAACACGAGGCAACACAGAGGGCAGAGGATGGGATACCTTTGTCCAGAGACACCCTGCACCCCACTCCTGGGTCTTTACCTGGTGCTGGTAACAAGCTAGTACTGGACTAAGAACTCTGTGTCCATGGCAACCCCAAACAACAGACTCCAGGTAGTCCTGAGATCAGAGTAGAGTGGAGAACACAATGAACTTGGTTCCACACTGATTCCAAGTGGTCCTGAGATTGTAGTACCACAGTGGGGAATATAGTGACCTTGGTTCCAGGCTATAGGGTCTTAAAAACAGATGCTGTTCTCCTAAAGGTGGAACGATGCGGGGGGGGGGGGTGGTGGACCAAGATAAAATATACCAGGATAATAATCTCAGAGCAGATGGTCTCACCTTATACTTTTTACTTTGCAAGAAAGAGATTGCTCAAAGGCTAAATGTTTTTGACTAATATAAAACTTGACTAAAATAGGCAAGGTTGACATAGGACTCAGGACAAAAATTTACACAAGCTATCATTTTATGGGATTGAGAAGAAGCAATCAAATATTATTTGTGAATTTAAAATACACCAATTTTCCTGGTAGAGTAAATCTGAGAAGGTGGAAACAAATGAAATGAAAACAAATATAGAATGCTTTAAAAATCTAGATGAGGGGAGCCTGGGTGGCTCACTCAGTTGGTTAAGCATCTGACTTTGGCTCAGGTGATGATCTCACAGTTCGTGAGGCTGAGTCCCGCATCAGGCTCTGTGCTAACAGCTCAGCCTGCTTCGGATTCTGTGTCTTCCTCTTGCTCTCTGCCCCTCTTCCACTTGCTCTTTCTGTGTGTGTGTGTGTGTGTGTGTGTGTGTGTGTGTGTGCACGCATGTGTGTGTGTGTCAAAAATAAACTTTAAAAATTTTTTTCAATCTAGATGATACATCAGAAATTTCTATATGAAAATTATAATATAAAAATTACCACAAAAAATAACTAAGAAAGATGTGTTTGACAGTTTATGTTGATACATGTACTGATGCTGAATGGTCACAGTAGAAGTCATGGAAATGAGATTAAGGTCATTTATTTAATATTTCTATGTTAATATTTCTATAATATTTCAGTATATGCTGACAGAGTAACCAACAAGTAAATCAGTCTGTCTCTGTTGGCATTGGGCTTAAAAATATTAGTAATTTTAATTTCATAGTCTTTCCTAATGTTTTGTAACCAGCTCTACTCTCTTCCTGGGATTTAAATTTATACCACACAGTCTAAGAAACCTCAATACAATCAATTAAATTGAAATGATTCTTGATTGGTAGTGATCCCTAGTACCTAGCAGAAACCAAGACAAATCATCTCCATGTCCCTCAGGATTCCCAAAGCTAAAGTTTAGTCAAATAGGAGCTCTTTTAAGAAAAAAAAAATTTAATATGTATTTTTAGAGAGAGAGAGAGAGAGAGAGAGACAGAGTGTGAGCAGGGTAGGGGCAGAGAGAGAGCAAACTCCAGGCTCTGAGTTGTCAGCACAAAGCCTGATATGTGGCTCAAATTCATGAACTGTGAGGTCATGACCTGACCCAAAGTCGGACACTTAACCAATCACAGGCATCCCATAGTCAAATAGGAGCTCTTAACACAATCTGGCAAACATGTGGGGAGTCACACCCTTATCAACAGAAGCCAAAGAAATTCTAAAAAGAGAAAAGAGTGACTATAGATATTAAAGACTATAGATATTATGCTCAGGAAGTACATTTAAAAGTGTGTTTCAAGTGAAAGATAGAGATCAACACTACCTGGAATGGAAAGGAGGGCCATTGGCCTGCTTTGGAACTTCAAAATTGATTTATTTATAAAAATTTTTTAATGTTTTATTTTTGAGACAGAGAGAGACAGATCATGAGTGGGGAGGGGCAGAGAGAGGGAGACACAGAATCAGAAGCAGGCTCCAGGCTCTGAGCTGTCAGCACAGAACCCAATGTGGGGCTTGAACCCATAAACATGAGATCATGACCTGAGCCAAAGTCGGAGGCTTAACCGACTGAGTCACCCAGGCACCCCAAAATTGATTTTTTTGAAGGAGATGAAGCTTGAACTTGAAGAACAGTAAATAATAAGCCAGGAGGAACGAAAGTGATGAGAAAATTCCAGACAGAAATACCAAAAAAAAAAAAAAAAAAAAAAAAAGCCAATTACATGGAAGCATTGAATAGCATGCAGACTTTAGGGAAAACTGTAAACATTATTACTCCTATAACATGAAGATCAGGGAAGAGCTGAAGTTTCAAAAATAGTCCCATATACCATATTAAGAAGTACAGACTTTATTTGCCAAGAAATTAGACAACCTAGAAGAAATGGATAAATTCCTAGATACATACAATCTTCCAAAGCTGAATCAGGAAGAAATATAAATCTGAACAGACCAATTACTAGCAATGAAATTGAGTCAAAAATCCAAAAATTGATAAACAAAAAGTCCAGGACCAGATGAATTCACAGATGAATTCTACCAAACATTTAGACAAGAGTTAATACCTATTCTCAATATATTCCAAAAGTAGTAGAAAGAGGAAGGAAAGTATCCAAAAATAGTCTGAGCATTATCATGACATCAAAACCAGACTAATACTGGCCTGTAGTTTTTTATAGTGTATCTCTGATAAAAAGAGATACAAAAATCCCCAACAAAATATTAGCAAACTGTATTCCACAGTACATTAATAAGATCTTTCATCATCATTAGGTGGAATTTTAGAAATGCAAGGATAGTTCGATATTTCACAAATCAGTAGGATATGTCAACAAAAAATAAAAATCATGTCTTCTCAACAGGATTTTGTCAAATGATTTTTCTGTACCAACTTCTGTTCATGATAAAAACTCAAAAAATTTTTTTTAAAAAACCTCAACAAAGTGGGTTTAGAGAAGACAGATCTCAATATTATAAAGACCATATTATGAGTGGCACTTGGGCAGCTCAGTCAGTTAAGCATGTGACTTTGAGCCCTGTGTTGGGCTCTGCACTGACAGCTCAGAGCCTGGAGCCTGCTTCAAATTCTGTGTTTCCCTTTCTCTCTTCCTTCCTCCACCCCCAATTAAACATTAAGTTTTTTTTTTAATTTTCTTTAATGTTTACTTTTGAGAGAGAGAGACAGGCAGACAGACAGACAGAGTGTGAGTTGGAGAGGAGCAGAGAGAGAGGGAGACACGGGGCTCAAACTCAGGACTGGCAAGATAGTGACCTAGGCTGATGTCAGATCCTTAACCAACAGAGCCACCTTGGAGCCTCTAAATTTTTTAAAATAAAAAATAAAGGCCATATATGAAAAACTACAGTTAAAATCATACTCAGAGGTGAAAATCAGAGCTTGTCTTCTAAGATGAGGAAGAAAAGGATGTTCATTCTTACCACTTTAATTCATAGTCCTGAAAGTCCTAGCCACAGCAATCAGACAAGAAATACAAGGCATACAAATAGATAAGGAAGACATCAAACTGTCACTATTTGCAGATGACATAAATACTGTACATACATAAAAAATCCTAGACTCCATCACAAAACTATTTGGATAAATGAATTCAGTAAGATATTAGGATACAAAAATAAACACAGAAATTGGTTGTGCTTCTAAATAATGAAGTAACAGAAAAATTAACAATTACATTTACAATTGGACCAAAATAATAGCTAGTAATAGACTTAACCAAGGAGACAGAAGACATGTACTCTGAAAACTATAAAACCTAAATTAAAAAAACTGATGATATAAATGGAAAGATACTCTATGCTCATTGATTGAAAAAAATTAATCTTGTTAAAATGTCCATATAGCCCAAAGCAATCAACAGATTCAATGCAATCCCTCTTAAAATACCAACAGCATTTTTCACAGAACTAAAGACTCCAAAATGTGTGCAGAACCTGAAAGACCTTGAATAGCAAAGGAGTTCTGAGAAACAACAACAAAGCTGGAGTTACCACAACCCCAGATTTTAAGATATTCTACAAAGCTGTAGTAATCAAAACAGTATGGCACTGGCACAAAAATAGAACACAGATCAGTGGAACAGAATAGAGACACTAGAAATAAGGCAACACTTAAAAGGTCAATTAATCTAGGACAAAGGAAGCAAGAATATACAATGGAGAAAAGATAGTCTCTTCAACAAATGGTGTTGGGAAAACTGGACAGCAACATGTAAAAGAATGAAACTAGACCACTTTATTACACCATACACAAAAATAAACTTAAAATGTTCTAAAGACCCAAATATGAGACCTGAAACCATAAAACTCCTAGAAGAGAACACAGGCAGTAATTTCTTTGACATCAGCCATAGCAACATACATACATATACATATATACCATCTCTTCTTTATCCATTCATTTGTTGGACATTTCGATTGCTTCCATATTTTGGCCATGGTAAGTAATGCTAATAATATATATAGATAGATAGATATAAAAGGATGAAATCTTGTCATTTGTAACATGGATGAACCCAGAGAGTATATGCTAAGTGAAACAAGTCAGACACAAATAGACAAATACCATATAATTTCACTTATATATGGAATCTTAAAACAAACAAGTAAACAAAAAGCAGAAACAGACCCATAAATACAGAGAACAAATTGCTGGTTGCCGGATGGGAGGGGAGGGGAGTGGGGAAATGGGCAAAATGACTGAAGTGGAACAGGAGAGACAGGCTTCTAGTTATGGAATAAATAAGTCATGGGGATAAAAGGTACAGCACAGAGAATATGGTCAATGATATTGTAATAATGTTGTAGGAGGATAGATGGTACCTACATTTGGGAGAAGATCATAAGGTACAGACTTATTAAACCCTATGTTGTACACCTCAAACTAATGTAACAGTGTACGTCAACTACACTCCAATTAAAAAAAAAAACTACATACTTTGACATAGGCCATAGCAACTTCTTTCTAGATTTATTTCCTAAAGCAAGGGAAACAAAAGCAAAAATAAACTATTGGGCTACAGCACAATAAAAACCTTCCGCCCAGCAAAGGAAACAATCAACAAAACTAAAAAGCAACCTATGGAATGGGAAAAGATTTCACAAATGACATATGTGGTAAAGGATTAGTATCCAAAATATGTAAAGAACTGATACAACTCAACATCCAAAAAAATGAATATAATTAAAAATAGGAAGACGACATGAAGAGACATTTTCCAAAGATCACCTACAGATAGCCAACAGATATGTGAAAAGATGCTCAACATCACTTATCACAAAAATGCAAATCAAAACTACAGGGAGTTATCACCTCACACCTGTCAGAATGTCTAAAATTAACAACTGAGGCAACAACAGGTGTTGGCGAGGATGTGGAGAAAGGGGAATCCTCTTGCATTATTAGTGGGAATGCAAACTGGTGCAGCCACTCTGGAAACAGTACAGAGGCTCCTCAAAAGGTTAAAAATATAACTACCATATGATCCAGCAATTGCACTACTAGGTATTTATTCAAAGAATAACAAAAATACCAATTCAAAAGGATACATGCACCCTGATGTTTATAGCAGCATTATCTACAAGAGCCAAATTATGGAAATGGCCCAAGTGCCCACTGACTGATGAATGAATAAAGAAGGTGTTATATAGATTGATAGATTTCCACAATAGCATATTACTCAGCCATAAAAAAGAATGCAATCTTGTTATTTGCCATGACATGGAAGGGGTTAGAGAGTACTATGCTAAGTAAAATAGCCAGAGCAAGACAAATACCATATGATTTCACTCATATGTGGAATTTAACAAACAAAGTAAATGGGCAAAAGGAGGAAAAAAAAAAAAGAGGGGCAAATCAAGAAACAGACTCTTAAACAATAGAGAACCAACTGATGGTTTCCAGAAGAGAGGTAGGTGGTGGCTGGGTTAAATAGGTGACGGGGATTAAGGAGAACACTTGTGATGAGCACGGGGTGTTGTATGAAGTGTTGAATCACTAGATTATACACCTGGAACTAATAGAACACTGTTAACTAACTGAAATTTAAATAAAAACAAACAAAAAGCACAGACTTTAGCAGGTAACAGGGTCAGCTATTTAAGCAGGGGCATTTCATGATCATTTTGTTTTAGGTAGGCTGTTTGGCAACAGTGAGGGAAAGAATTGAAGAGGAACAACACTGAAAAGTTAGAGATCTAGTAATAGGCTACTGTAAAACTTAGGTGAGAGACTCAGAGTTGACAAACCAGAGTAGTCGTAAGAACTGAGAGGAGACACGAACTTGAGAAACAATACAGAAAACTCTAGAAAACCTGTAAATGACTAGTTATGTGGAAGATTAGGGGAACATGGCTGTCCTATTTCTTCCTTAGATGACTGGGTGATCCTTACTGATACTGGAAATAAGAAAGGAGAACAAGTTGGTAGAGAAAGAGAATGGGTTCAGTTTTGAAGGTTTTAGGCTTGGGCTACTTGTGGGACACCAAGGCTGGGAATGCTTACCAAGCAATTGAAGCCTGAAGCTCAGAGAGGTCAGCACGGACGGCCAACCTCCTGAGCTGGTAACTCACCTAAGGAGACTCTAGGGAAAAAAAGAAAGCAGCAGCCATACGTAGTACCTAGGGTTTTCCTGAGACTCAGGGAAAAGCTGGATTCTTTTTGCAGTTTTTAAGCAGAAACCATTATGTTGAGAAGTATAAAGCAATTCTCACATATCAAAATATTAAAAACTACCTAAATGTCAAGGAAAAATAGAATGGTTAATATGGTATAGCCACCTCCATGAATATTAGTTCTTTTAAGTAATGTGTAGGAAGAGTTCACATAAATGTGTTTTAAAGGTAAAAAAAGAGCACCATAACATAACCAAAAACTATGAATTACATAAATAACAATATGTATAGCAAAGTCTGGGAAGACACAAACATATCAAAAGCAATTTTTCAAAAAAAGTAATTTTTTCAAATTACTCAAAATCCTTCCTATATTTTTATAATGGGGAAACAGCTGTTAAAAACATGCTTTTCCACAATGAGAAAACACCTCCACAGTTGGATGGCTCTCAGAAAGACAGACAGACAATGACAAGTGTTGACAAAGATAGGGGTCACTGGAACCCTCATACATTGCTGGGAGGGATGCAAAATGATGCAGCCACTTTGGAAAACAGTTGATAGTTTGAGAAGGTTAAGCACCATATGACCCAGCAATTCTTAGGTGTAGACCAAAAGGATGTACTTAGGATATACCATATCTACACAATGACGTGCATGTGAATGTTCACAGCAAAATCATATTAGCTAAAAAGTAGAAACAACCTGAATGTTTATCAACTGATGAATGATTATTTAAATAATCATTAGGCAATGAAGTATTGACATGTGCTATAAGTTGGGTGAACCTTGAAAACATCATGCTACATGAAGGAAACCACACATAGAAGATGACAAGCTGTCGGATTCCATGTATAGGAGATGCCCAGAATAGGCATGGCTATAGAGACAGAAAGTAGATTAGAGGCCGCCTAGATCCGGAGTGGAGAGAGGGGAGATTAGGGAAGAAGAGTAACGGGTCTGGGGTTTCTGAGGTGATGAGGACGTGTAACTCTATACTAAAGTCCACTGAACTGCACACTTTAAAGGGGTGAATCATATGGTATGAGTTCTAGTTCAATAAAAGCTTTTTTAAAAACCTCATTTGCATCTACCCCTCAGGAGAGACAAACACAGCAACACATCCTACCCAATACCATGTCTGATGCCTGGTAGGCTCTCCGTAAGTGCAGAATGCATCAAACGAAGAATGGGGCAGTGGCTTCTGATTTTTCTGCCTCGGTACACGGTTTGTCCCCCAGTCCCATCTGCCGCAAGTGTCACCACAGCCACAGGAGACATGGTGCTGATCCTGTGGGGCTTGTAGCCATGTCTCTGGTCTTAAACCTGGGGCCTTACTGGGCACCAGGGGGATTCACGGGAGATCAGCTTTTCTGGAAGCAAGCCCCAGCAGGACTGTGTTCTAACACGATCCTCCACATTCTGGTTATGGGTCCTGCAAAGAAAGTTTGGCATAGTACCCCTCAAAGTGGGGCTGGGGCAGAGGCTGAGGCCCCAGCACCCTTCTGACCAGGCCTGACCACCTTCTCTCAGGGCAGGAATAGCCTGTTCCCCAAGACCATGTGGCAAGGCCATAGGCCAAGCCCTCAACTCTGGTTGTGTCTAAAGCACTTCTCCAGTTTGTTCCCTGTGTTAACAGGGATTTGTATTAACAGACAGATGAGATCTTGGCCTTAGGTTGCCGCCCTCCTGCCCCCAAGCCAGTACCCAGTGGGGCTTCTACAAACAGGAGTCAATATTATTATTACCTGATTTCACTGTGTCCCTGGGGTTCCAACGTAGGGGGTCCTCACCCTGGGGCTCCAGCCCATGGGAGGCTTCCCAGCACCCGGCAGCGTGCTGGGGCCTGGAGGCGCAAGGGCACGGAAGGGCTCCAGTTACAACAAACACCTCCACTTGGTGAAGGCTGATAGGACCCTCAGGCATCCAGAAAGCCTGCCTGACCCTGATCTGGAAAGTAATATGCCCAACTCTAGAGTGGCAGAAGCGACGGTGGCGCTGATCAGGACGCTCAAGGGAAGTCTGTGAAAATCACCTTGATGCTGGAGGAGGGCGCCCATAAGGCAGGGATCCTGGCATTGGCCCCGCCCCAGGACGTGCTGGCCGAGGCCTCCTCCCAGAGATCCCTCCTGTGGTTTATAAACTCTCCCGGTCATTGAGTGCCAGGCACCTGTGGAGCACCAGGTGTGGGGGGCACGGCAAGTGAGTGGGCAAGACAGAGAACCAAGCTGAAAGTTACAACAGTGTGACGGAGAAACGAAGGGACAAGAAAAGTCTCCCAGAGGGACACCACTTTCACAATATAAGGAGGTAAAGAGGAAAGGGCCGGGATGTCAGTCTCATTGATAGTTTGTTGATGAAAAGCTCCCATCTGAAGGTTTACGATGCTTCTGTGAAGTGGGAGCTCCAGCCCATCTCCCAGGGAAACAAAAATTTGAGGAAAGTGAAGAATATTTGAAATGGTCTTGAGTAGGACGGAGGAGGGGTGAGAAAGGAGGTGATGACGTGAGCTCCAGAGGCAGGAAGCTTTGGGTTGGGTTCCCAGGAGCTAAGAACAGTGCCTAGCACCTTGAAGGCAGTTAACATCAATGTAGCAAATGAGTAGTGAGTGGATAAATGATTTCCACGTGGTGCTGGCACAGGTTACTAGTGGTGACCATGACCTTAAGGTAGCACCCGTCTCCTGGTGGGTGTGCTTTAATCAAATAGAGCTGAACCACTTCTCAGAGGGCAGATCCGGAAGAAGCGGAGTTGGGATTTTCCCAGGTGGGAATGCTGAAAAGGGCAAGATGGAGGTGATGTCTGGGAAGTGATAAACCTTGAAAGCTGCCACAGATGGAGAAAATTAAGACAAGAAGTGTGTGATGATCAAAGGAGTCGGTGGAAACGGTGATAAACTGAAGATCCTGAGGAGCTTAACAACGCTGCTGTCTAAAGCCAACCCTCATCCAGACTTTTCAGTTACACAAGTTAATATATGTTTTTTGTATATAGGCCACTGAATTGTATGTAAATCACTTACACCCAGATTAGTCCTCATACTACCAGAAGGTTCTCCATCCCTGGGTCCAGCTTCTGAGCTAACTTGCTAAATGAATATTAACATTTTTGTACCTCAGTTTCTTTTTCTGTCAAAGTGGATGAACACTACATAGAGTTGTAAGATTAAATGGACGATAAATTTAAAAAAACATACATTTGCTCCACACCATTGAGATGCAAAAATCATCCCATTAATTTTTTAGAATGACAAATCTGGCCCCATATCTGCATTTGCTATAAGAAGATACCCAGTATTATCATGCCTAAAGGCCCTCCTCCTCGTCTACACCTGCTCTTGGAGTTCTTCAGTGGGGTTAAGCCTCAGTTGGCAACAGTGACAACTGGCCCTGCTTTGCCTTCCTTCTCTCACTTTCCCACTCCCCACCTGGTGCTTTGAATTCTATTCCAGGGCCCACTTCTGTGAGAATCAAAACGAAATAGTCTATTAAAATTTTTTTAAATATTTATTCAGTTTTGAGAAACAGAGACAGAGTGTGAGCAGGGGAGAGGCAGAGAGAGAGAGAGAGAGAGAGAGAGAGAGAGAGAGAGAATCTGAAGCAGGCTCTAGGCTCTGAGCTGTCAGCACGGAGCCCAACGTGGGGCTTGAACTCATGAACTATGAGATCATAACATGAGCTGAAGTCAGATGCTTAACTGACTGAGCCACCCAGGTACCCTTTATTATTTCTTTCTTCCTTCTCCCTTTTTAATGCATATCCTTATACATTGGTGCTTTGTTTCCATAGGAGGTATTACTAGATCAAAGAATATATTCATTTAAGTTAGGAAGCATAACAATAAAATAAACATCAATAAACCCAGGACTTCACACAAAATGAAAGCATTTCTCATCCTGGGGAAGCTACTGGAAGTTTCTCCTTGATCCATTCCTCTTGCTTTTCTATAGAGAGTACTACCTATCTGGCTGTTATATTCATAACCCCTTTGCTGTTTTTTTTTTATAGCCTAGATAGATAGAAACATAGATAGGTGACAAAGATTTACCTAAACAATATACTATTTTGTTATGTTTAATTTTAAGCTTTATGAAAATGGGTATCATTATGAAATAATATTTACCTTGAAGCATATCTTGATTACTAACAACACACAATAAATATTAGTTAAATTGACTTGCTGATGTTTGCATAATTTATAAAAATATTATTCTATGAAATATCTAAATAACATTCCATGTTAATAAATATCAATGGCTTTGGGGCACCTGGGTGGCTCAGTCAGTTAAGTGTCTGATTTCGGCTTAGGTCATGATCTTACAGCTCATGGTTTCGAGCCCTATGTTGGGCTCTGTGCTGACAGCTCAGAGCCTGGAGTGTGCTTCAGATTCTGTCTCTGTCTCCTCCTCCTCATTCTCTCTCTAAAATGAAATAAACATTAAAAATTTTTTAAAGAAATATCAATGGCTCTTTGATTTAAACATGGTGAAAAATAGGTGCATGGGTGGCTTTGTCTGTTAAGTGACCAGCTCTTGATTTGGCTCAGGTTGTGATCTCATGTTTGGGAGGTTGAGCCCTGTGTAGGGCTCCGTGCTGATGGTGCAGAGCCAGCTTGGGATTCTCTCTCTCTCTCTCTCTCTCTCTCTCTCTCTCTCTCTCTTCTTCCCCACTCAGACACTTTCTCTCTCCCTCTCTAAATAAATAAATAAATAAATAAATAAATAAATAAACTTTTCTTTTAAAAATAAAAATAAAAATGGTGAAAGGCTAATTGTAAGTTTTTCATACATCCACATTATTTTCCAGTGGCATTACCACTGTCCAGATATTTAGAAATAGGTCCTTTGGGCAAGAACAACTTGAGCTCTGGAAAATACAAAGTAGTCACAATGGGAGGTTTTTGAACCTAGAGAAGGAAGGATAGTTTGCCATAAATGTTTTTTCACAACTGTGGTTCTTATATTCAGACATTTTAATTGCGTGTGTTACCAGTTTGCTTCACTAGATGGAGATATGAGGCATAATAATTACAAATGCTTCAGAAAGGAAAAGTAACTCCTCATATCAAGAAAATATTTGTAGACAAGAAACTATCACTTATACGATGTCATCTTAAAGAGTATGATCTTCTATAGAATGAATTATCAGTCCCAGGGAGAAGCATTTGCTGGGATTTGACAATGAATAGTTTACTGGTTAATAATCAGTCAGTGAACTGAGTCACTCCTTCGTTTCTTCATTCATTTATTTGTTCCTTTTTTTAATTCATTGGTCAAGCACTTACCAAGCATCTAATGTGCCCAGTACTGCTAGGCATCAAGGATAAGGAAATAAGGACATCATCCCAGTCCTCACGGAACTCACAGGCTTGGACAACTAGGGCAGATTAAGTATATGAACGACCATATAGAGTACACCTAGGCGGAAGTACCGCCTAGGTTAACACAAGTTTCAGAAGCGGCATCAAGAACAAATGGCTCTTATGCTGCTATGTGTTTTTTTATGTTTATTTTTTAATTTTTGAGAGAGAGAGAGAGAGAGAGAGAGAGAGTGAGATTTAGCAGGGAAGGGGCAGAGAGAGAGGGAGACACAGAATTCAAAGCAGGCTCCAGGCTCTGAGCTGTCAGCACAGAGCCCAATGCGGGGCTGGAACTCACAAACCATGAGATCACGACCTGAGCCAAAGTCGGACTCTTAACCCACTAAGCCACCCAGGCGCCCCTGGGATGTGTTCTAAGGAATGAATAATTCAGAGCCAATCAAAGAAGAAAGAAGATTAAAGTAATAGTCCAGACAAAACTTGGTGGAGGCCTCAATCAAGTGGGTACCTGTGGGGATAGAAAGGAGGAGAAAAATGTGCAAGATCTGGAGGAGGCAGAATAGGTTGGAGGAGGAGAATGGGCTGGATTTCATGGCCAGATGATTGTGAGGATCAGAGTGGGGGTGGGGGCCTGGGGGTGGGGGGTAAGGAGTTTCCTAGATAGTTTAAGACAAGTACTGAGGAGGTCAGGATAAAAATTCAACATGAGTGTGAGAAATGGAAAATAATTTTTTTTAAATTTTTTAGTGTTTTATTTATTTTTGAGAGAGAGAGGCAGTGTGAACAGGGGAGGGTCAGAGAGAGAGAGAGACACAGAATCCGAAGACAGGCTCCAGGCTCTGAGCCAGCTGTCAGCACAGAGCCCGATGCAGGGCTCGAACCCACAAACTGTGAGATCATGACCTGAGCTGAAGCCGGACGCCCAACCGACTGAGCCACCCAGGCGCCCCGAAAACAATTTTAATAGAGCACCTTTACTCCTATCTTAAATTGTAAGCTGCCTCCCCACCCTTTCCACTCCTTGAGATCGCACTCCGTTCTGTTTGCTCTGGCGTGTGAACCTATTCTTCCTGCCAAGTGAGTCAGTCTCCATCAGAGTTGTGCTGACATGTATTAAATTTCCTGTAAAAGTAAGAAACTAGTATGTCACATCACTCTCTTTCACACACACACACACACACATACACACACACACACACTGTGCACACACTGTACACATTCAGGCACACAGAGACACAGGGAGAAGTACACAGGAAAAGTATAGTATCATTTGTGGAAAATTACAAAAACAAAGACACAAAATGACTATTCCTACAGCAGAAAAGCCATCCTGCACTCATAACAAACCCCAAGAAACTCTGATTGTTACCCTTACGTGTTCTTCAATCCTGGAGTAGAACATGAGTTGTCCTGCAGATGTTAAAATCTTGATGCATCCTGACCTATTTGGAATGATTTTCTAAGTTGTTTTTTCAGTTGTTATTTTATATAAAAGATTAGAAATCTGGAATTTTGTAGTTTTTGTTTTCAGTCTTTTAATTTCCACTGTGAACTCAGCTCTGTTTTCAGTTCACATCCACATGTTTAACTGTATCCACCCCTAGCCCGGAGGATAATCATACGTGTCCAGTGAGGGCGTGACTGCGAGAAGCAGATCCGAGACCCCATAAACCAGCTCGGACAGCTGCTGGGGGCACCATGAGAGAGTGAGAAAGGGCGGAGAGCTGAGCTCACAAGGAGCACCTTCCCTGAGGGCCCAGTGGTCAAGGGCCAGAGAAAATCAAACTTTCTAACTTCTGATTGCTTATGAAACTTTTGTGATTTCCAGTTTTCGTAGTGGTAAAGCGGAAAGAACTTAGATGTGTTTGTCTGAGTCCTACTGAGATTCTCCCAGCCTCCCTATCCATAGCTTTATCTATATCCCCATCATCTCTGCCTACAGCTCTACCCTAATCCACACTCAGGTCTGTTTCTGTGTCTTCTCACCTTCCTGCTGCCTCATCCCAACAGTGAAGGCAGAGAGGACAGAGAAAGACTGGGACTCACCGCAGGCGATGCAGCCTGATTAGGACAAGGTCAGCAGGGACACGCTCCACCTACCTTTACAGTATATTTCCTAGAACAATTGTGAAGGGTTGAAGTCACATTGTCTAAGACGGCACTTGGGAGGAGCACTGGGTGTTACGTGGAAATCATGAGTAGCTGGTTCTACTCCTGAAACCTATACTACACTGTTTTTTTTTAAGTGTTTATTTTTGAAATATAGAGAGAGAGCACAGCTGGGGAGGGGCAGAGAGAGAGGGAGACAGAGGATCCGAAGTAGGCTCTGAGCTATCAGCACAGAGCCCGATATAGGACTCAAACTCATGAGCCATGAGATAATGACCTGAGCCCAAATCAAACACTTAACTGACTGAGCCACCCAGACTCTCCTAGATAAACTTTTTAAAAATAGATGTAACGTAAGAGGTTTATATCAAAAGGTCTTATTTCATAAGTGTCCTTGGAGGAGAGGCTGATTCTAGGGCTGGGCTGGGAGAAATATAATTGAGCCTGGAAAACCTTGTGTCTGAACATAAGGAGAGACTGAAAACAGCAACCCCACGATGATAAGGCATGGTAAGGAATGCAGAAGCCAACCTAAGGAGCTTCCAATGGCCAAAGGTGGAGCGATTTGGGCAACAAAATAATGACAGTATGGCTTATAACCTACAGAATAAAATAAATATCCACAAGTCCATAGAGATCAATATAAATTCACTACAAAGTCACTACCAGGTGAAAATCATAATAATACTTGTTTCAGGTGAGATCTATCCACCAATAGATATACTAAAATCTGTAAGTGGAAGTCTGAGGAAAAACAAGACATGAGCATAGTCTCAGTGTATCTCCTCCAGGTTATTTATCAATTACAAAGGGAAAAAATGATAAGTTGACAGTGGAGACACCATCTCAATCAAGTGACCAAGGTTCACATTACCAGTAAGAAGATATAACAACATCGTGTGCTTTCTGAAAAGATACACTGAGAAGGACACTTTAACTCTGGTAGTCTTATCAAAAACACATAGCCTGAGTCTAAATGTGGGAAAACATCATGGGGCACCTAAGTGGCTCAGTTGGTTAAGCCTCTGACTTCAGCTCAGGTCATTATCTCACTGTCTGTGGGTTCGAGCCCTGTGTCCGGCTCTGTGCTGACCACTCAGAGCCTGGAGCCTGCTTCCAATTCTGTGTTTCCCTCTCTCTCTGCCCCTCCCTGCTCATGCTCTGTCTCTCTCTGTCTCAAAAATAAATAAAACATTAAATAAATAAATAAATAAATATATATATGTGGGAAAACATCAGACAGACCCCAAATGAAGGGCATTCTACAAAATGCTTAACCAGTACTCTCCAAAAGGGTCAAGATCATGGAAGGCAAAGATGGAGAAACTCTCCCAGATTGGAAGAAACTAAGGAAACCTAACAACTAAATGCAGTATGAGATTCTGAATTCAATCCCAGAATAACAGACAAGAAGACACCAGAGGGAAAACTGGTGAAATTCAAATAAGGTTTGAGTTTAATTAATAGTACTCTAACAATGCTAATTTTCTGGCTTCAATAATCCAACTATGATTGTATAATTGTTATTGTTAAGGGAAACTGGATGAAGGGCATACTTGAACTCCAGATACTACTTTTAAAACTCTTCTATAAGCCTAAAGTTATTTAAAATTAGAAGTTTTATTTTTTAAGAGCTTAGGTCAAATATCTCTTCTAAGCCTTTATTACTTCTATTACCTTCCTGGGCCTCATTTTCCATACTAAACAGAAACTTAAGGATGGATGACCCCCAAGCCCGTTCTGTAGAACTATAGAGTTGCAGTCTACCTTCGTTTCCTTCTGCAGATCAAATGACCCTTGATCAGCAGTCATTGAAAGGCAGACTCTTGAAAGAGTCATGACATGATCATTGTAGGTCAACTATCTCTTCAGTTCAAGCTTCCAATTTAAGGCAAAATTATACAGCACTGAAGAATTGTTCCCAGCTTGTTAGGGGTCAAAAGCCAAGAGGTAACTTACTGGCCTGAAAGAATTGCTAAGAAAAAGAATTATTGACTAGAAGAAAACCTAAACCAGTTATTAAAGAATAGTGGAATCATGAGAAATCATTTTGTTTCTGTTTCTTTAATGTCATCATTGTCTTTTTCTAATTAGAAATACATCTGAAAAAATGCTTATACTTGTAATGGATAAGCATATTGTTGAAACTCACCACCTCTCTAATCCTAGCATCTAGGGAGAATGTCCCAGGAATGCTTTGGCAGTTAAAAAATAAATCAGCTTGGCAGAGTTCATTTCCCTTGACACCCTCCCACACATCGAGAGATGCATTTCTCTTGACCACTACGGACATTCCATTCTCTCTTCTTCCAACAGTATCCGCCTCCCTGTTCTCATTCTCCTGTGGGCCCTTCATACCCTGCTGATACACGGATTCTAATTCAAGCATTCATCTGAGCTCAAGGATACAATGCATCAAACTGAAAGAGATCACCTTTTCATGTTGATTTCCAAGTTCCGCAAAGTTTTCTTTAGTTGCTGACAATCAGAAATTCTCATCCTCTTTATCCACCTTTTGCTCTCATTCCAAAGCTCCACTCATCAAGCTTCTCCTTCAATGCAACAAACAAGTATTTTGTGTTGTTGTTTGTTTGTTTGTTTGAAGATTTTAAGTAATCTCTACACCCAATGTGAAGCTGGAATTTACAACCCCAAGATCAAGAGTCACATGTTCTACTGACTGAGCCAGTCAGGTGCCCCCAACAAGCGTTTTTTTTTTTTTTAAATACTCAGTCCCACATGGTGGGACTAAGTGTTAAAGGAAGTTGAGTTTGTTTTATAAAATTTCCTGGAGGGATGCCTGGGTGGCTCCATCAGTTAAGCCTCCGACTTCAGCCCAGGTCATGATCTCACATTCATGGGTTCGAGCACCGCATCAGGCTCTGTGCTGACAGCTCAGAGCCTGGAGCCTGTTTCCGATTCTGTGTCTCCCTCTCTCTCTGCCCCTTCCCACTCATGTTCTGTCTCTCTCTGTCTCAAAAATAAATAAAACATTAAAAAATTTTTTTTAATTTCCTGGAGAATTTTCACAGTCACATCTCTGGAGAGTAGAAATCACCCAGAAAACTCACTAGAAGCCTATTTAGAATGATTCACTTTCAGAAAAACTAGGAACACTTTTCATGAGCCTTACCCTATGGAGTACTAACAACCATATGCCCCAAGGAAAGCACATGATTTCAGAATTACTCAGCATTGTCGGAGCAGTAATGAAATTACATGTTGGTGGTAATGGTGTTAAGTCGGTACTTGTTGGTTTTCAGTTGCCTAGAGCTCCACTTGCCTATTTCATAGCAGCCACCTACTCAAAGGTGACTCCTTTGCCACTAGTCCTGGCTCTGCCAGGGAGTGGCTTTAATCACTAACTGGGTTAATCCACATATCTGAAAGATTTATCCTTTCAAGCACCAAAACAAAAATATTGGTTGAAGTATTCTCTATAGAATGTTCAGGTATTTACCCATCCTTGCATTTAAGTAGAATATACTGCATGTAAGTTAGTATTTCTGGGTGAGCCCTATTTTAATGTGATGCTCTATGGCTAGGGAAATGTATAGCTTTGTCTCGTTTGGTTTCAGTTACTCCAGGCCCACAGTTTTGGATTTCTAGGTTATACTTTCGGTTTTTATTTTTCTTTTTCACTGTCAGGTGTTGGCCTACGCGCTGTTCCCAGTGTACCTGCCTATGTGATTTTCAGCTACTTCTAATCTGATGTTGGTTTAGGAATGAAATATCTGGGATCATAATGTTGCATGTTAAATAAGTCTGTAGACCCAGAGGGAGGCATAAACTCTTGTTATTAACATACATGAGCTTTGTGAAGGAAGCTACAAAGAAAATAAAATGATGCATTGGACTTGATTATTGAAAAGCCTCCTTTGAGCAGCCAAGTGAAAAAATATGAGATTATAACATTTTTTAACTGAGATTTATTTCATATACAATAAAATACATAGATGTTCAGTGTATAGTTTACTAAGCATTGACATATGTATACATCCATGTGACCCCATTACTTAAAGATGGAGAGCATTCTCATCACCCCAGAAGCTCCCTTGTGTCTTTTCAAGCCAATGTCCCTCTTCCTGTCACCACACACACACACACACACACACACACACACACACACACACAGGGGCAGCAGGTGTTCTGGTTTCTATTGCTATAGATTCATTTGTCTGCCCTTGAACTTTGCATGAATGGCATCATGCAATATATACGTTTCTATATTCGGCTTCTTTAGTTCATTATAATGTTTTGGAGGCTCAAGTTGTTGCATGTAGTCATGGTTCATTTGTTTTTATTGTTGAGTAATAATCCATTGCACAGATATAGCACAATTTGTTTATCCATTCTTCCGTTGATGGAATTTGGAACTCAAATTTGTAGCTCTAATAAATAAAGCTTTATGAATATTTAAGTATAAGTGTTTTTGAGGACTTATGTTTCTCATTTCTCTTGGGTAAATACCCAAGAGTGCAGTTTTTTTAAATAGGCCCAATCTTAACTCTTATTTTTGTAATTATACATCTATGTATTCATCCCTTAAAAGAAATTGCTTGGCTTTTAAGTTTTAGAATTAACCTATAGACAAAGCAAGCAAAATATAACTATGGTTCTAGAAAAAAAGAGTGGAGAAATGAGCATGGAGGGTAAAAGGAGGAGCATGTGCAAAGGCCCCAAGGAGGAGAATATTTGATGCACTTGAGGATCTGACTGAAGGGCATCTGAGTGGAGCATAATGTCTAGAGGGAATAGTGGTAGGAGGTGAAGCTGATGGGGTGGCTGGGGTCAGATCATGCAGAGTTTAGTAGGCTGCATTCAAGCATGCTAGGTTTTATCTTAAGCACATCCAACCAATGATTTTAGGAAGCCAAATAATATGATCCATTGTTGTCCATGGAGGAAATGGAGGTATAAAGGGGAAAAGAAGACAAAATTCCAGCAGTAAAGTTCTGGGGGGATGGGGATGGCCTGAGGTAGCTATAGATGGACACACACGGGCATATGTGAGACATATTTTGGAGGTAGAATTTGAGTTCATGGCATCCACCAAATGAATTCCACATAAAAAGTAGCATAAAATTAAACAAACTTCCAAGTACTATTTTTGAATTCTTAAATTTATCATCTTTTTAGTGTGGACTTAATTTCTGTGAGTCATTAAAAGGTATTTCTAGGACAGCCAAAAGAAATGAGACTAAGGAGAAAAGGTAAATAAAAAGTCTTCTCTCCTTCTTAATAAGCTTTTCCCAATCTTCTGATGGTTATGTATTTTTCAAAGTCAGTCAGCTATTTGTTAATATCAGAGGCAGTTGGGGGTTATTAAGTGTGCATTCCCAGGATCTACCCTAGACCTATTGAATCTCAATCTCAAGGAGGCTACGGATTGGGATTTGCAGTTTAATTCCCCAGAGGATTATGATTCCCAGACATTTTGAGAAGTATTCTCTAGGCTTCCCCAAAGCAGTAGCAGCCACCCTTCCATACTAGCCTGAATCTCTTTTGCTGTTGGAGTTGGATATGAGTAGGTCTTGATGAGTCCAAACTGTTACACAGTAATCTTGGAGAAGAGCATCTCAGATAAATGAAGGGAAATATTGAGAAGCAAACATTTAGAGTCACTTTTCCCAGCATAGAATATTTAAAAAATGCTACTGAAAAAAAAAAAATCTAAAGATGCTACTGCAAAGGCATATTTTTAAAAGCTACATTGGGATAAAAATAAGGCAACTAGTAAGAGAGCCACAAAGGACTAGAAAACAAATCCAAAGGCACAGTTAATGTTTGTGCTAATCCTGGTGTCTAGAACGTCCCAGGGGGCCAGGAAACAAAGCTTAAAAACTGAGCAGGTGGAAGCCAAACTGTACTCCCACTAAAGTCAGGCAGAAGAAGACCTCTCAGTGAGGAATCACACTAGTGTTACTTGTGAGTCTTTTAGAAGTGAATATTGTGAGCCCTTCTGGGGCAAGACTCCTTAGACACCACTCAAGAAGTCACACATCAGGGAGGCAGGTATAACACAGTTAAGCTAAGCTAAGCTAAGAGTGTGAAATGTAGAGGAAATTGCCAGGGGTATGATCTTGACTCCATTGTTTTCTTAATGTGACCTTGGACAAGCTCTTTAACCTCACCAGGTCTCAATGTCCTTGTCTGGAGACAAGTAGCTCACAAAATCGGTACAAAGATTAAATTATTTAAAGCATGTCAAGTGCCTTGACCAGTGGCCCACACATAGCAAACTCTCTAGAAACATTAGCTCGGGTTACATGCACTGGTGCCCCCACAGCAAATGCCAAGCAGACTAGTCTTCTTTGGACTTAACCTTTTAATGCCCAAATCACACACCTTTAGCTCTGGTATTTGGAAAGACAAACCGTGGTCCCTATTTCTGGTATAAACATTGGCAAGTTATTTCCTTAACATTCTAGAACCTTATAATAAGTATAAATAATATATGGCCTCACAGCTACTTCTCCATAAATGCGTAATTCAACATGTGAATTTCAGGATCTAGTTTATTCCAGCTGGATCTAGCCCCTCCCTCTCGTCTTCCACTCTCATCTGCCATTGGCCCATCAAGGCCAACTCCAGAGATTCTGCCCGATGTCACTTCTAGTCCATCCAAAACACAATCATTCCCCAGTCCGGCTGCTGCTGTTTCTTACCAGATTGGCTTCATTCGTGCTTTCCAACATTTTGCTTTGCCAAGTCTGTATTACTTCTACACACAGAGAACAAACAGCTGTCAATGTTTATAGTCACCACACCCTCTCGAACTCTAGAAAACAAATTCCCTAAAAGCAAATTTCGTATTTTAAAATTGTTTTTAAATTAAAAAAAAAACTCTTCTTTCACTTGCACTGAATCTTTTTGAATGGGTCATATATTTTAAACTAAGTAATAGGACTTTGGACAGTTATGCTAGCACTATCCGTACATCCTGCATTATATATATATCTATTAATTATTCACCAATGTCATAGGCTGGAAAGAATATTGAAAAATTGAAAGTGGTGTTAGGGATCTATGACAGCCTTTTTCTTCTTCAAAAGTTCCTTTAGGTCTTAAGCTAGATTTTAAATATATGGAAATTAAGTTAAAATTACTCATTAACAAATTTCCTCTTTTGACTCAAATAACTTTCAAACAATTATTGTTGATTATTTTTGAACACCACCTCATGAATCCTCAGAATCATCTGATCTTTACAGTTATGTCAAGCAAGCATCCTTATCATAATGTTACTTTTTACAAGTGTGGTCAAGGAACCCATAGTAAGTTCTGCTCCCTCTTATATTTTGGCAGGAATTTTTCCTATAAAATGTCAGACTTGAAATTTACATCTTTTTCTTGACTTGTAATAAGCAAAGTTTAATCTAATGAATAAGGGTGACAACTTACTGAGAACACGACACAAAAGCAACAGGACTGTCTTCTATAACAAATGGCTCAAATCAGCCAAAGTCCAACCTACATAAAACATTGCTCTGCCTTCATCTTCTTGAACAAGAAGTTCCAGTTGGAAAATATTCACTATAGGGATTGTGCTAGAAGGACATCTGGACTCCGCAATGACAGAGTAGAAACAGATGGTGACTGCACGGGAGGAGAGCTGTGAGTACACAGCCCAGAGCCGCTCACTTCCTGGTCTTTTTCCTTGTTTTCCTAACATGCAGGGAATAAATAATTAGGAAAACAAGGATATTGTTTTAATGCTCCATCTAATTAGCTTCAAAAATATTTTCTTGTTCTAGAGCTCTCCAAGGAAATTATACATTTGTATCACAAACTGTCATAGTAATAAAGCATTGGATACTGATCAAGATATCAATAAAGATCACATTCTCATCTTTATCCTATGAATATTTCATTAGATTTTGAATGCAGGCTAGTGCTTAATTTGCTATGTCCCACTACCCTTACCCCACCTTAGAGAGAAGGAAAATAGCTACAACATAGTTTATTGTGTGTATGTGAACTTCGAAGCTTGACTGCCTGGGTTCAAATCCTGACTCAGCCACTCACTAATTGTGCTTTTGGGCAAACAAGTTATTTAACTTCTTTGTACCTCACTCTCTTCATTTGTAAATTGAGAAGAATGCCTTCCAGGGTTGATGTGTAAATTAAGTGAATTAATTTAATACATGTAAGCACCTACACAATGTCAGTACATAGTAGGCCCTCAGTAAATGTTAGCTCTTTAGTTTATTAAGATCTTACACAGATTTTGACGCTGATGATCCCTAGATTATGAAATTCCTATCCTTGTCAGTGCCCAGTGAGAGAGGGAATCATGTGCTGCCTCAGGGACCTGTGGAATGGACTGGCCAACAATGAATCTTCCTCAGCCATACTGATGGTTGTGTGACCTTGAGCGAGTCCTTTCTCTGGCAGTCTCCCGCGGCCATGCAAATTCAATGAGTTGCCTTACACCTATGCGCCCAGGCGCATATGTGCCTATACACAGAACTCACACAGTAAGCAGTTCTTGACTGGAAAGATGCATATCTGTAAGGTCCTCTGGGAAATTACTCATAGCAAGCCTTTTTTTTCTAAGTTTCTACAAGTTACTGCCATCAGAAAAGCTCTTCAGATAAATTAGATAAAGAAACAATACCCAATGGCTCTGAAAGCTTAGTTAAATCAATTTTGATCACTAAATTCATAGGAGACAAGTTTAGTGCCCAAAGGATGTCTCCCTCTGGTTTCTGCTTCCTGTAAACCAGGCGTTCCTGCCTGGAGGGGGCCTCACCAGCTATAAAAATGAGTGAAGCAAGATAATAGGGAGTGTTAGGAACTGTGAAAAACTGGATTGTAGAGGCACCAATAAAAGGATTCTAATTAAAACTTTTTGTCTAAAATTTATTTGTAGGCCAATGTTAATCCTCAGACAATCAGATATAAACTTCTGTTTTTGTTTTTTAATGGGTATACCTAGAGCTGAATTGTAGCCGAGATGGGACACCAAAATTCTTCTTTCCAGGAAGCAGCATTATTCATGCCAGCACGAGCTCAGCTGGCTAAGACCCCATAAAGGCTGAGACCCATGCAATTTCTAATTTTTTTCTCCCATATATGGTGATGCATATAGTCTGATTGGACACAGTCCAAGTTAGAGTTGTGTCAACTATACATACATGTATAGGAGCTGATTGGGCCACATTGCACATTGCCTTCCTTTGTTCTGAGAAAGCCTCCAGCACATTCCTTTGGGAGAGGCTCTACCACATTCCCCCCTTTGATACTCAGACCCCCTATTTGGGTCAAAGAGAATCATCATGGTTTAGAGGTTCATATTTCCATAACATCATCACATGTGTGACCATTTTCCATATTGAGTTTCTTGCATCAAAGATGGCAAAATTAACAGGGTTACAGGATCCTGATTGGCATTTTGCCTCAGCCACACCCTTTTGGAGGAGTGCTGTTTTGTCTTTAGTCTGCTAGGTGGCCTGTGTGACACACTCCCATAAGGACAGAAGAATTGAGGTGGATGGGGCCAGTGACTGCATAAACCAGACTTCTCACACATGTACTTGTCATTGCGCTGGCACTCTTATTCCCATGCCAGACCTCCATGCGGCACACCATATGCATCAAAGAATATAGATACTGGCCAGTTTGGATTGGTAATTTGAGTTGTGTTAATTAGTTGACCCACACTGGCGGTGCCTGTCTTGGGGTGACTCCAGACCTTTAGCCATTCCTTTATTGAGGAATACTGTGGGTCAAAACAACTGTATTGACTCTCCTGTTGGCAGAGAGAATAGGTGGTCTTATTGTGTCTGCAGGTCCCCAGGACCTTTCCCTAGCATGAGAAGTGAATATGGCTTAGTGAGGTCCAGGTGCCTCCCTGGCCTGCCCTGGTTATGTGGATACATGAGTCACACGATGAGGAATCTGGGCCTACAGAAGGGGTCCAGACTAGCAGCAACAATACTAATGAAGTATCCTATCCACAAAAGGAAGGTGAGTGCTACAGAAAACTCTCACCACACTCCCAGATGGCCGGGCCAACCTCTGTCAATCCAAAGGTGAAAAATGGAGCAAGAATCACAATAATGGTATGAAACAAGGGGTGACAGTGCATCACAGTAAGGAAACATATAGAAAATAAGGATAGTCTATTTGCTCCACCATACTGTCCATTTCTCAAACTTATGCCATGCATAGATCAGTCAGCTTCTGATGCAACTAAAGCAGGGCTGCAGGTTCCCTGGGCCTCTCGAATTGCAGATTGCTTCTTTCATATGATCAGCTTGCACAGTACTGATGGAACAGAAATGCACTCCCAGCTCTGAGATGCCACCTTCACTGTGCTGTGATGAACCCAGGGATGCACCTCAGCTACCTTCACTGTAGTAGGGTGGACAAAATGACAATAAATGGGTCCCTCTGGAAGAGTTTTAGGGGTTTGAAAGTACCTTCCTTTACCCATACAGCATCTCCTAGTTTAAAAGGAAAGCTAGAGGCACCTGGGTGGCTCAGTAGGTTAAGCCTCCAACTTCAGCCCAGGTCATGATCTCATGTTCATGAGCTGTCGTGCTGACAGCTCAGAGCCTGGAGCCTGCTTCCAATTCTGTGTCTCCCTCTCTCTCTGCCACTGCCTGCTCATGCTCTGTTTCTTTCTGTCTCAAAAATAAATAAAACATTAAAAAATTTTTTTAAATAAAAGGAAAGCTAGAAAAAACTATATCCTAAAATTTGTATGGAACCATGAAAAACCCCAAATAGCCAAAGTAATATTAAAGAAGAAAACTAAAACAGGAGGCATCACAATCCCAGACTTTAGCCTCTCCTACAAAGCTGTCATCATCAAGACAGTATGGTATTGGCACAAAAACAGGCACATAGACCAATGGAATAGAATAGAGAACCCAGAACTGGACCCAAAAGTGAATGGCCAATTAATTTTTGACAAAGCAGGAAAGAGTATCCAATGGAAAAAAGACTGCCTCTTCAACAGGTGGTGCTGGGAGAGCTAGACAGCAACATGCAGAAGAATGAAACTAGACCACTTTCTTACACCATTCACAAAAATAAACTCAAAATGGATGAAGGACCTGAATCTAAGACAGGAAATCATCAAAACAGGAAAGCAGGAAATAGCCTCCTTGACCTCAACGGCAGCAATTCCCTACTTGACACATCCCCAAAGGCAATGGAATCAAGAATAAAAATGAACTATTGGGACTTCATCAAGATAAAAAGCTTCTGCACTGCAAAGGAAACAATAAAAAAACTAATAGGCAACTGACAGAATGGGAAAAGATAGTGGCAAATGGCATGTCAGATAAAGGGCTAGTATCCAAAATCTATAAGGAACTCACCAAATTCCACACCCGAAAGGGGCAGAAGACATGAATAGACACTTCTCCAGGGAGGACATCCAGATGGCCAACAGGCACATGGAACGATGCTCAGCATCACTCGTCATCAGGGAAATACAAATCAAACCACACTGAGATACCACCTCACACCAGTCAGAGTGGCTAAAATGAACAAATCAAGAGACTGTAGATGCTGGCGAGGGTGTGGAGGGACAGGCACCCTCCTGCACTGTTGGTGGGAATGTAAACTGGTGCAGCTGCTCTGGAAAACAATGTGGAGCTTCCTCGAAAAATTAACAATAGAACTCCCCTATGACCCAGCAATAGCACTGCTGGGGATCTACCCAAGGGATACAGAAGTGCTGATGCATAGAAGCACATGTACCCCAATGTTCATGGTGGCACTTTAAACAATAGCCAAATCATGGAAAGAGCCTAAATGTCCACCAACTGATGAATGGATCAAGAAGATGTGGTATATATATACGATGGAGTACTACATGGCAATGAGAAAGAATGAAATCTGGCCATTTGTGGCAAAATGGATGGATCTAGAGGAAGTCATGCTAAGTGAAATAAGTCAGGCAAAGAAGGACCATATGTTGTCACTCATAGGTCTAACAGGAGAAACCTAACAGAGGACCATGGGGAGGGGAAAGGGAGGGAAGAGTTAGGGAAAGGGAGGGAGGCAAATCATGAGAGACTCTTGAATTCTGAAAACAAAATGAGGGCTGAAGAGGGAGGGGGAAAAGGGAAGGAAGGTGATGGACATGGAGGGGGGGAAGAGCACTGGGTGTTATATGGAAACCAACTTGGTAATAAACTAATAAATAAAATAAAATAAAATAATAATAAAAGGGTGAGCATCTGTCATCAGACTCACAGATAATCGCTCCCTAACCCAGTGGGCCCTCATCTGTTGTGTCAGGGTCAGACTGCCTATATCATTTAGATTCCTCCCTTATGTCAAGGGGGGGGGGAACCACCCATAAAGGATTCTATAAGGGGAGAACCCCATCTGCCTCTTCAGCCTCCCACTTGCAGCTGCAGTCTGTCTCCCTGAAGGTCCCTTATCTCTCCCTGCCTAATGTTAACCTTTCCCTATTCATTCCTCCCCTTGGAATAGGGCCCCTAACTGCTTTTAGGGAACAGGGACAATGACCATTCTGGCTTCTTCCAGCTGATAAGGGATGGTGTCAGGGTACAGCAGTTAGAGTCTACCCAAGGGTCAGTCAAGTGGCCCACAGTATGATTCTTCAGGAAGGCACAGGCATGAGGTGGCACAAACATTGGCAGACACAAAGAGAAAAACACAAAGTAAAGACTATGCTGACCAACAAGATGGCACCTTAACATACTGTCCCCGCTTCCCAAATCAGTCAAAGAATTCAGGAGAGACTCTGACTTTATCTAATTATGCCCGAATGTCATCTATCAGTTCTAAGACTATGTGAGAATTATCGGTCATATTGAAGCACTTGTCAGGGAATCTCTCATAGCCCAGGTGATGGAGGAGTAGTAATTAGTGGTGGCTCTACTCTCCAAGATTTGGGGCCTAACTTTATTTTTTTTTTAATTTAAAGCATCTGATGCTTGTGAGGTGTTATTTAGAGTTTTGCTGAGTATAAACAGATAGTTTGCTTTATTTCAAGGCGTAAAACTTTTTCAAGACCTAGGGGTCCTACCAGAGAAAGAGTTAAAGCAGTTATTTACCATTACTAATTTGCAAATATTTAGGTAAGCTGAACCTGGGTATTAATTTATAAAGCAGAGCTTTTATTACCTCTTGTGCCTTTTCAAGACTATTTTTAGGGGAAGTCTTTTACCCAATTAGTAAGAATATTAACCCATACTAACAGATGTTGGAATTCTTTTGACCTTGGCATATGAGTGAAACCTAATTGTCAGTCTTTCCTGGACAGCCTCCAGTTCCTTGATTTCCTGGGAGTGCAAGTTTGTGGTGGAGAGGATTGTTTCTTTCTTTCTTTCTTTCTTTTTTATTATAGTTTATTACCAAGTTGGTTTCCATATAACACCCAGTGCTCTTCCCCACAAGTGCCCTCCTCCATGACCATCACCCCTCTTCCCACCTCCCTCTTCAGCCCTCAGTTTCTTCTCAGCATTCAAAAGTCTCTCATGATTTGCCTCCCTCCCTGTCCCCAACTCTTTTTCCCCCCTTTCCCATTCCCATGGTCCCCTGTTAAGTTTCTCCTGTTAGACCTATGAGTGCAAACATATGGTATCTGTCCTTCTCTGCCTGATTTATTTCACTTAGCATGACACCCTTGAGGTCCATCCACTTTGCTACAAATGGCCGGATTTCATTTTTTCTCATTGCCAGGTAGTATTCCATTGTATATATATATACCACATCTTCTTGATCCACTCATCAGGTGATGGTGGAGAGGATTGTTTTTAAGGACGTACTTCACAGGCTGATACCACTTGCTAAACTGCCCTTGACAGATTTTTTTTCCCCTGTAAACATCCTCTGGGCCACTTGTAAACATCAACCCTCCCTACATGAAAGGCCTGATACAGAGCTTTAATCGTCTTTTAACTCTGTGAACTGGGTAATAGTAATTGCCCCTTCTCTGTTTGTAACCATCGATGCCAAGACAGTATCCTGGAGACCGTATCCATGGGTCAGACCCCAGTTTATTTCCTCAGGAAAGTGGGTGGGATTGAGTCTCCCTTAATAATCGGTAGAGCAGGCAAGCTATTTTCCTGAACCCCAATATCTACAGCCTACATATCCAGTGATTCCCAGAAACTTACACACTTGTTTATCTGTCCCGGAGTTAGCACTATAGTGTCTCATTCATTTATAATGTCCCTTCCTAGCAAGGGAGTAAGGCTCTCTGGTATTATCCAGAAAGAATGAGAAAAAAAATTAGTTTTCCTCATATGCATCCCAGGGGCTGAGAGAAAAATTTAGAAGCCTCTAGTTATGATGCTGCATTTGGATAGTTAGGCTGGAGTGGAATGGAGGACAGAAAAAGTGGCTCCAGTAACAAGACGGAAAAGAACCAGCCTTTTAGTTACCTCAGTTTTCCAGAGTTACCTGAGGCTCCAGGCTGCCACTACACAGTTGGTTCCCAGGAGCCACCCTGAAGAGACTCAGTCCCCATTAGTCCTTTTCAGGGACACTGTTTATCTGAGCCATCCCAGACAGAGGTCGCTGAGGGCATTTAGACTTCCAGTGATTGTCTCCTCACAAGGGCTACGGCTTGTAGGGCTTTGACTTCTGTTCTCCCTTCAGAGGGCAGCCTCCTTTCCAGTGCCTTGACAGGCCACATATTTGGCATTTGGTGCCAGGACCTTGGGAAGTCAGGTCTGACATAATGCATAAGGCCGAGATTAAGGTCTCAGATTTTTCTTAAGTCTCTCCTCCTGTTTTGTTGTTTGTTTGTTTGTTTTGATCTAGGGCTGATTAAGTGACAGATTTGTCCTTTAAAATTATTTCAGCCTTAAGGGTATCAGGGGAATACCCACAGATTTAACGAGAGCCTCCCTCAACCTCTCCAGGAGGGCCATCAGCTCTCATTCTATGTAGAATAATGGTTAATTTGGCATAATTTAAGGGCTTAACTTTAGACCTCCTTAATTTCTCTAGAGCTTGGAGGTGGTGGCAATACCATTTCTTAATGGGGTGGTCATAGTCCCACTTAGGATCTCGGGATGGAATTACCTAGGCCCCGGTGGAAAACTGGAAATTTCCTACAGGACCTCCAGTCCCATGATGATGAATGAGTTGGGTTTTTTTTGTTTGGTTGGTTTTGGTTTTTTTAGAGTTTATGGATCAAAATCATCCCATTTTTTAGAATGCATCCCAAAGGCATATTGGCCTTGGTTGGAGAATTGCCCTTCTATAGGAAAAAGGAGGAAGAGGCATCCCTTAATTTTTCCTAGCTGGCCACGAGAAGCCTCATCTCCTGACCCCAAAAGTTGGCCAGGAGAGACCTCATCTCCCGGCCCTGCATTTTGCCTGGCTAGTCAATGGGCAGCCAAAGCTTTGTCAGTCTCACGAAGTGCTAGGAGCAGTCACTCTTATCCAGGCTTGACCCTACCTCTGGGAGCTGACCTTGTCTTCTCTGACTTCTCCCATCCCTGTTTTCTGCCTACAGGACTTTGGGGGTATCGACTGTGACCAAGCACAATAATCCTCTTTACAAATATGTTTTTTTTAATTTTTTTTTTTTGAGAGACATAGAGAGACAGCATGAGCAGGGGACAGTCAGGGAGAGAGGGAGACAATCTGAAATAGGTTGCAGGCTCTGAGCTAGCTGTCAGCACAGAGCCCGACGTGGGGCTGGAACCCACAAACTGTGAGATCACAACCTGAGCCAAAGCCGGATGCCTAACTGACTGAACCACCCAGGCGCCCCTACAAACATGTTTTAAAAGGCTGGTGAAACCCAGTTCTTGTAAGGATAAAATTGGTCATCAAGGAGGCTAAAAGGGCCAAAGTCAAGATCTAGTCCCTTGCCTTTTTCAGCAGTGCCCACATAGATATGTGTCAGGCATGTGGATACCCACTTTAGAGTATCTAGGGTTACAAACTCGCATACATTGGGCTAAGTGTAGCAAAACGGCTCCTATGTACTCCAGTAAAAGTCCTTTATGTATTATAATCGACTATCCCTAAGACTGCACAGGCATCCATTTCTTTGCTAAACAGAAACAACACAAACGTGGAGCATCTGGAGCCTGGCAGCAAGGACATCGTCACCGTCTCTTTAGCCTTTGGATCAAAGGAGGGGCAATTTCAACCAAGCTTTGAATAAAAATAACTTAAAAGGGCGTGCTGTCCTGCTGTCCTGCCTTTTTGGTTAAAATCATATTTTTTCCATCTTTTTGGGTGGACAACAATGAAAAAAAAACCCCTTTACCTCTTTTTTTCATTAAAAGCATACCAACACTCTGAGAAAACTTTGCCTTTTTAACAGAGAGTAAAACAGAATTTTAATCTTATACTAGTGTACTTTTAAAATCCATTTATTTTAACCTTAGTCCATCCTGACCACATATAAAATTTCTTTCCAAAGATTTCCCTTCCCGAACCTTTTATAACTTTGCTTTCAGATTTTGGCCTAAGCCCTTTTTCTCCAAAAAACCAGCCTAAGCCCCTTTTCTCCAAATAACCAGTCTCATTTAGGACAAAATTACTTTCTTTTACCTTCAACAAAAATGTATTCCCATTTCTTATATCTTTCTTACAGATCTCCTACTTTTCTACATATAGAGTTACTTTTATTATTTTTATCAGTGTTAGTTACATTTAGCATAACTTTAACTCTTAGAAACCTTAGTCTCCAGTGAAAACTTAGTAACCAATTGTGAACTGTTACATCAGAGTTGTTGGGGTGTTTTTTTTTTTTTTTTTGCCATAAGAACCCAAAGCATAAATCCATGTTTAGTAAGCAATACTTTATCATTCCAGTCGATTTCGAAGAGGCTAAATGTCCAATGAATTTCATTTAGAAGCAAACAGTTAAAGGTTTAGGTTACCAAAGACTCTGAGAGTTAATAATTACCCATGAAAACTTTGAGACAGACAAAATTAACCATCATTTTAAGCCATCTTTTTTTTGTTGACAACTTGCAACAGATATATTAATTATGTTTCACCCATATTTACTTAAAAGTCCACCCTTGTCAATTTTTACGAGGGCACGAGTGAGGCAGTCTGAAGTGGGTCGTCTAAGTCTAAGAGGGTGTTCTTTGTTTTTATGACAGCAAGGCTCTAATTACTTTTGGTTTTTGTTTTTTTCAGCAACCTGGGCTAGGTTGTGGAACACTTCTATGTATTGACCAGGGTTGTCTGAAAATTTGCCCAGGTCCTTTTTATTTGCTTAGAACCTTGCAAGGAAAATGGAAACTTTATGGGGCTAAATCCACCATGAGCCATTTCAGTCAATAGATACACTGAACATGCCTTAATTTTAGGCGGAGAATTTTTTATCCCTGGCAATCCTGGATAAGGAGGGCATGAGGGTCTAACAGGAAGCCTCAGGGGGCGAGTCTGCAGGTACTTGCCTTTCTTGGCCCCTTTAAGGCAAAGAAAACCTGCACATAAGGAACTTCTGACCACTTGTCCTCTCTTCCACAATATAGATCTAACTGTAAAACAGTACTGTACTGAGTACCTCCCTCAGGAGGCCAGGACTCTGCATCCTCCAGGAGATATTTCGGGTGCCTCTTCGCATTGGTGGGCTCAGCACCTAGCCCTGACCTGGACCAGACTCCCAAGGAGTCTGACGCCACCTTAAGCCTTACGAGGTTGCCAGGAAACTGCAGATCAGGACTCAACAGGGGCTTCGGCCCCTTGATCTGGTCGGAAACTTTCTGCTGGCTGGTTCCTTCACACACAGTCACAGAGCAAGTCCAACCCTCCACTGAGCACCAGCACATTAGAGTTGTGGTTTTGTTCCTTATTCCGTATGGGACTACTCAGGCAACTCTGGGAGGTGATCAGGCTCCCCTTCCGCCTTTTAGGAGCAGGTCGACCAAAACGAACCTGGGTTCTTACCAGGGTGTCGCTCCCTGAGCTGGTTCCTGGGCCTCACCAGTTCCACTGTGCCTCCTGGGTCCTCGTCCCCCAGAGGGGCTAGTCTCCTACAGATCAAGTGGTCGGCTGGCTCCAGGAGAGGTGGCTTCTCTCTGCTCCGAGGTTCGCACCCCACCGACAAGGGAGGTAGAAATGCACTGTCTCCAAATCCTGGACGCAAGCCCCCAAGAAACGTAGCAGTATTCTCACACAGAGAGACGGGACACTGAGGCTCTTCTTTCCAGGAAGCAGCTTTATTCATGCTGGCACTTGTTCAACCAGCTAAGACCCCAAAAAGGCTGAGCCCCAAGGGCAGTGGGAGGTAGCCTTTTATGCAATTTCTAAGTTACAAAGTTACAAAGTCATGTCAGAGTTAGGCCACATTGCACATTGCCTACCTTTGTTCTGAGAAAGCCTCCATCACATTCCCCAGGAAGGGCTCTACCACAGAATGAGGTTTACATCAGTTCTTTGCTAAACTACTGTTACTAAATCCTATATACACTACTCAGAATTATTCAGCACCCAGAATTAGGCCCCACTGATTGTAAAAACTCAAGAAATTAAGCCCCACTGGTTTTCAAAGCCAAATCTAATGGAGACTCGTCTTCCCAGTGCTGGTCCCCTGTGTCCGGGACACCCCGCCCAGGGTCTGCTCCTCTCCCTTCTCAGAGCTTGTGGGGGCCCCTCCTGTTTGTGGGTAGTCTTGCCAGGAGTTCTGTTCCCGGCTGCATCTCCTCCCCACCTACCCTTTTCAACGCGGTCTTCTCTCTATGATGAACTGTGGAAAGTCTGTTCTGTCAATCTTTGGGTTGCTGTCAGAGTTAACATCTCTTATGAGGCTTTTGTCTCCTTGTGTCCGTGGGACAAGGTGAGCGTAGGATCCTCCTGTTAGGTAGAAGCTAGATATGAGCAGTGGAAGGAACGACTGGAGGCAGAGTCCCAAATATTTGAAGAGAAACGACAGAGGCCTGAACTGGAGGCAAGGAGGGTAATAAATAAGCTACACATTAGAAGCCAGGACACAACATCCTGACCTTGTGGCTTCCAAGACCTTGGGGCTGAAAGATAAGAGTCACAGGTGTGGGGGCTGCGCTCTCCTCTTCCACCTCTGCCCAGGGTAACCCCTAGACTCATTATAACATATTTGCATAGCGGGACAGCCCCCGCCTGCTGGAGAATGGCTGCTCGGATGTTTTTGATATAACCTTTGTAGGGTCAAAACCCCCCTCCCAACGTGTGGGAGGAGTCTCCCAAAGGATTGGAATCAGCCTCAGTTAGAGACCACCCAGCTATACGTCACAGCTCCTCCCAGCTCAGAGAGGTGCGACAAATATCCAGTCCCCAAACAACCTAGGGCGGATCCACTTTGAGGAACTTGTCTGCTCTCCCACCTTGAAAGTGTGCTTTCGCTTTAATAAAATGGCTTTTTGCCTGCTACTCTCCTTCTGGCCATCTTTATCCCAGTGAGCGTGGATCCTCGTGGGAATCTTCTCATGGTGGATCCAAGGGCGAAGATCTCCATTCACGCAGCACAGAATTTCCCACCAGTAACACTCCTAACTCCTCCATCGTCCCAGAAGTCCCCAAGATGTGCGTTCAGGATTGGCCTTTCTCCTCCTGCACCATCTAACGATGCTAACGCTATAAGTATCTCGCAGCTGTGGGCAATAAGGTCCTATTCAGCGAAATTGCTAGCACCTCCTAGAGTCATTGAAGCACTACCCAGTGGAGTAACTGGAGTCACTCAACGTTCATTCAACAGGGAGTGCCTACCCTCCATCATCACAAAGGCACACAAGGCACGTTTTTCTATTTTTCAGCCCCTATTTTACTAAAAGGATTTGGAGTTCGCAAATCATGCCATCCCTTTCCTTTCTCATTTCTTTAGATAAACTGCTGCCTTCCCATTTACCAGAAGCGCAAGATTTTTTTCTTGTTACTTATAATCGCAGCAAATCTGTGTCTAGTCTTGCCATTTCCAAGCCTGCTCTAAAGTTGTTCTGAACTTTGTTCAAGTTGCCTCAGCCAGTGTATATGAAGCCCCAGATACTCTGTTTAGCCCTATGCAGAGGATCATAAGGCTTTTCTTTCTTATCTACTTTACAATCTAAAATGACCGCCTGTGATTCTGGTAGACACACAACGGATACACAGAATTGTAATTGCAACACAAACATATGAAATTCACAGAACTGAATTTGGAATGGTAAATTGGATGTCACAGCAGAGCTGTGGTTGTTACTTTAGTTTTACTTACATTTTTTGTTTGAACCCATTGTCCCTCTCCTCATTCTGGAGGTGAGGACACTGAAGCCTGACCAGTTAACTGCTCTTCAAAGTCCACACAGAGCCAAGAGGGAACTCAGGCTCCTGACTGATAGGCTGTCTTTGCAGTGCGCATGGATGGCTTCCTTCGGTCTGCAGATAATAACAGTCACCCAACGCTAGGTCATCCAGAGAGTAATTTAGGAATATATGTTACATGTGAGATGGTGATGAGTATTCTTTCTTTCAGTTTAATAAATTTGAGTGAAATCTGTGTGCCATCCACTATTAACAAAGTTGGTTTTCTTGAGGAAGCCAAACATGTGAGAAATAAATACGACTATGTAATAAGTGCTGTAAGGGAGGTACTTAGAAGTGGGATGAGACCCAGAGGAAGCTCCTCATCTCTGCCCAGAAATATCAGGGAGGACCTAGGTAGGAGTTCACCAGATGGACCAAGCATGGGTGGGCATCTGTATTTCAGGAAAAGCATTGCAAAGTCTAGGAAATGAGAGTGTGGCTTCTTTAAGGAACGGCACATGTTGTATAGGATATTTGCGTCAAGGTAGGAAATCTGTGCCAGATCTTGAAGGGTCTTCGGGACCATGCCAAGAAGTTTGGATGATTTCTGCAGACAGTTGAAAGTCACTAAAGAGGTTTCCCTAAGAGGACTGTCATGGTCAGATTTGTACATTAAAAAGAATCCTCTGGCTGCCACGTGTCACATGAGTTAGAAGACGGCAAGACAGAGGCATGGGAATTTGGGGAAATTAATGAAATGGTACAAGCAAAAAATTTTATGGCAATGCAATAAGGCTAAAACAAGCAGGGGTAGCATTAATATCGTTTTGATGACCTTCTGGATACAGGAAACTGGTGAAAGAAAGAAGTTCAGTCATTCCCAAGACTTGGCATTGGAAAGAGGAGTCAGTTGGGTGGTGGAGCTTTCACAATAGAGAGCAGTTCAGGGAGGGAAATGGATGTGTTGGTATTCAGATTGGAATGACCATTTTGGAGGTGAAGGAGAACAGCCAAGAGCTACAAATACGTATTTGAGAATTTTCATACATGGTGGTTGAAGCCCTAAGTGGACAAGCCCATCTGGAAAAGTCTGGAGAGTGGAAGGAGAAAAGTAACAAGGATGACACCGGGAGGACCAATATTTAGGAATAAGAAGAAGAAAAGAAGCTGACAAAGGGAAATAAGATGTGGTCTGAAAATTGGAGGCAACCCAGGTGCCAGAGTCCAGCTCCAGCAGGTCCAGGGCTCCCTGAAGGATGAGTTGTGTCAGCAAAAGAGGGAGCCACAAGCTTCTTTCTGATCACCAGGCAGGCATCTCTGTACTGACCTGAGAGTCAGCTTTATTTATGGGGGAAAAAAAATGTATGGGACCCAGCACAGAAGTGGCATTTGCCTTAGACAATGATTTCTGATGACAAATTCTTTGATATGTAAAAATTTCCCATATCATAGATTGGTAGAAGACTCATGCATAAATAGTAATCGATGTAGATGATTTAGATGCTTATCATATGGGGAAGGAAGGTATCTTCAGCATTCAAACACAAGACAATGTTTTTAGCATAGTAAAGGCAAAAGTTAGTTCTTTATGAACAGGGGTCAATAGCCTGTTTCCTTTAGGGGAAGAAAAACAGGTTTTTCAGGAAATGTAATATTTGCTTCCATAATCACAAAAGAAGAAATTCCTATAATAAGTTTCTACACAAGGTGCAATCTGCGTATTTTAGAATAAGGGACAAGTCACTCCCAATACCAATCAGCAAGGTGCCTTGGGGGTCGGTGCTCAAGCAAAAATAATTGAGTGGGGGGTAGACATTGGTCACCATCTGATGGTAGGAGGCTGCGCAAAACCCGCCTTAACCTCACAAGGGGTATTCTCAACTTAGTGAGTTCAGAAATGGCTCCCAACAGCCAGAAGAGTCTGTGGTCATGGAAACACAGGGTAGCAAGTGTCAAACGTCATCAAGAGACCAAAAAGGACACAATCTGAAAAGGAGACAATGGGTTTGGAAACAAGAAAGTCATGTATTTGTTCAAGTCAGTGAATATGCATTAAGCTCCTACTAGGTACACATACTATTCAAGGCGCTGAGGATAAATCAGTGGTCGAGTTAGAAAATAAAAACCCCTGCCTCCAGTCTTATTTCTAGTGAGGGACACAGACAATAAACATATAAGTATGTGAAATTTCAATATATTGCATAAGTACTCTTCAGTGAAGTAAAACAGGTCAGGAAGTCTGGAGTCGGGTCTGGGAGAGGTGTGGTCGCAGTGTTGCATGGAGTGGTCAGAATGGTTTTATTAGCAAGTGCAAAGGCCTTGACAGGAGACTGGTGTTCATTGTAGTTGGTTTCAATCTCGTGAAGGTAAAGGCTGGACTGCAATGAACTGAAGAGTGAATGGGAAGAAGAGAAGGAAAGAGCTGATAAAAAAGAAGGAAGTGGAATAAAAAGGTCCTTCAAGAGCTGCTGCTACAAGGCAGAGATGAGATGCTAAGCACAGGTAGAAGGAACAGGGGAAAGGTACGCAAAGAAGGGTCTAGAAACAGAGAGTGTTGCAGGGTGGAGACGAGGAAGCGGGGCTGCAGTGTTGCACAATCCAGGGGACACCATCACTTTATGGGACTATCTGTGGAACTGTTGCTCCCCAGTGTGGTCCCCACCTCACTCCTCCATGAACTCCAACCTTCTATGAATTAGGAAGAACATCTATTTTCAAAAGAGAGAGCTCAGAAATGTCCTGGAAGGTTTCAACTGGTTGGGACACAGATTATAAAGAAATAAATATATAAAATGTATCAAAAGAGCTGAAGTCAGACATGGAAATGGAAGTTGACTCCAGGGACTAAAATGGTGGCCGAGGGGCACTGAGAGTTTGGAGGACAGTTAGACCACACACAGGGCCCTTCACTCACACCATCTCACTTCATGTTATCACCAGCCTGGCAAGAAGAGACGTTCTTACTCAATGGGTGAGAAAACACCAGCCCACGGTGCTGAGGCACACTGCGCAAGTCCCGCAGCTGGGAGGCGGCAGTGCCAAGGCCCCAAACACAGTGAGCGGTCTCCCGCGGCCCGCTGCTCTAGAGACAAACCGGAAGGGGATACAATCCCTGCTCTCAGCTCTCACACTCTATCGGAAGTAAAAACGTATAAATAACTATAGAACAATGAAATGAATGCAGAACTGGTTTATGAGCAAAGTGCTGTGGGAAAACAGGCTTGTAAATTCTCCCAGGCGGTTGCACGTTTATGGTCAGCCAGGAGAACGGGAATGACAAAGACAAAATATTAATAGATTCTCATGACGACACAATGAGTATCCTTCAATGCCACTTTACTTTAAAACGTGTTTCCAACATTTATCGTTTAAAATTAGCAATTTATTAGGAGTATATGTGGTTGGTTAGTATGAGGCTTATATGCAGATTTTAAAAACAGTTTAAGATGCGTACTTTGAAAATGAAGTTCTTCAATACATCAAAACCACATTCTGTGTAAAGAATGAGAGAAATAGGAGTATAAATGCATAGATATAAACATAGATCTTAGTTCTGCATGAAGAAACATTGAAAGGACAAATCAGAAACTTTTCAGGTAGGGGTATGGGGAGTGGGTTAGGAGGGATAGGGATGGAAGTGAGACTTTTCTGAGCATATATATATTTATAGTATTTATTTGTGAGCCACATAAATGTTTTATTTATTTAAAAGAGAAACAATAAAATTGTAAAATTAAAAACAGACTGAAACAAACCAACAAAACTGTGTATCAAATTGGTAAGATAATCACACAGATATAAGAATTTTGAATGTTTTTTTAATTTAATGTTTTTATTTATTTGGGGGGGGGAGCAGAAAAAGGGAGACACAGAATCTCAAGCAGACTCCAGGCTCTGAGCTGTCAGCACAGAGCCTAACACAGGGCTTAACCCCACAAACTGTGAGATCATGATCTGAGCCAAAGTCAGACGCTTAACTGACTGAGCCACCCAGTTGCCCCAAATGTATGTTTGAATGTTTATTTTTGAGAGAGAGAGAGAGAGAGAGAGAATACAAACAGGGAGGGGTAGAGAAAGAGAGAAAGATACAGAATTTGAAGCCAGCTCCAGGCTCTGAGCTATCAGTGAAGAGCCCAATGTGGGGCTCAACCTCAAGAACTGTGAGATTGTGACCTGAGTCAAAGTCTGATGCTTAACTGACTGAGCCACCCAGATGCCCCTGAATGAATTTTTGAACAGAATGCTCTAATTATATACCTTATTATAATATAATCTAAGGGCAAAAGAAATTTTGAAGATATCTTAAACTTCATCCAAACTTTGAGTTATAATTATAGCATTTTTGACACTATTTTTGTGTACATTAAGGATAAAGCAATGAATATTTTGAAATTTTTAGGAACCAAGAGAAAATGGTATAAAATATCCTAAGAGTTTTAAAAATGTAATAATGTTAAAATCTGAGTTGAGTTATGCATCAAAGGACACAATCAACAGGTCAAAAGGCAACCTATAGAATGGAAGAAAATATTTATAAATTATATCTCTGATAAGGGATTAATATCCAGAGCATACAAAGAACAACTCAACAACAAAAAAGCAAGATAACCTTACTTAAAAATGGGCGAAGTTCTTGAATAGATGTTTTTCTAAAGAAGATATACAAACGACCAATAAGTATATTGATTCGACATCACTAACCATTAGGGGAATGCAAATCAAAACTACACTGAGGTATCACCTCACACACATTGGGATGGCTACTGTTTAAAAAAAAAGAAAGAAAATAACAAGTGTTGGTGAAGATGTAAAGAAATGTGCCCCTTGTGTGGCCACTATGAAAAACAGTAAAGTGGTTCTCCAAAAAGTTAAACAAATTATCATATAATCTAGCAAACCCAATAGGCGCACATGTACCCCAATGTTTATAGCAGCAATGTCAACAATAGCCAAATCATGGAAAGAGCCTAAATGCCCATCACCTGATGAGTGGATCAAGAAGATGTGGTATATATACACAATGGAATACTACATGGCAACGAGAAAGAATGAAATCTGGCCATTCATGGCAACATGGATGGAACTCAAGGATGTCATGCTAAGTGAAATAAATCAGGCAGAGAAGGACAGATACCATATGTTTTCACTCATAGGTCTAACAGGAGAAACTTAACAGAGGACTATGGGGAGAGGAAGGGAGAAAGAGAGTTAGGGAGAGGGAGGGAGGCAAATCATGAGAGACTCTTGAATACTGAAAACAAACTGAGGGCTGAAGGGGGAGTGGGGTGATGCGCACTGAGGAGGGCACCTGTGGGGAAGAGGACTAGATGTTATATGGAAACCAACTTGACAATAAACTATAAAAAGTAGTAATGCTATTAAGAAAAATGTATACATTAAGAAAGTCATATGTATAATCAAAATGAAAAAGTCATATTTTCTTCAATATCTGTAAAATGTATGGATCTTGAGAAACTTAAGGGAAGACCATGGGGGAAGGGAAGGGGAAAAAACAGTTACAAACAGAAAGGGAAGGAGGCAAATCATAAGAGCCTCTTAAATACAGAGAAGAAATTGAGGGTTGTTGGGGGTAAGGGAGAGGGGAAAATGGGTGGTGGGCATTGAGGAGGGCACTTGTTGGGATGAGCACTGGGTGTTGTATGTAAGCGATGAACCACGGGAATCTAACCCAAAAACAATGAGCACACTGTGTCCACTGTATGTTAGCCAATTTGACAATAAATTATTTTAAAAATAATAATAATTAGGATGCCTGGGTGGCTCAGTTGATTGAGCATCCAACTTTGGCTCAGGCCATGATCTCAGGGTTCATGGATTTGAGTGCCACATCAGGCTCTGCTCTGACAGTGCATAGCCTGCTTAGGATGCTCTCTCTTTTACTTTCTCTCTCTCTCTCCTTCTCAAACAAATTGATAATTGAAGAGGGGGAGAGTAGATTTTTATCTTACTTTTTTGTAAGAAACTGTAGATCATTGCTGGTGGATGAAGGGAAACTTCCAGAACCACAGTTAATAAATGCGGAAAGAATAATAGAGAAAACCACTATTTTGCTACCTCCAACAAATTGGTTGATTTAAGCAAAGATTGTAAATGGAATCTAAAACCATCAGGTAAAACATTTTGTGGGAACAAGCTGTTGGCACAGTGCCAGTGTACACTCTATCACCCACAGATCACATAGTCATTGCAAAGGGAAACATCAAGAATTGTGAAGGGTCTGAGAAAACCTACCTGCCCTTAGACAAATTAGCCTGCCCGTTTTTGGATGCCTTATTGGAGGTTCGTTCCTCAAAATGTATCACCATTTCTGTGCTGGCTTCCCAAAATCCACGGGGCAAAGTGAAGAGGCCCAGATGACATCTACACACAGTAAACTGTGTAACAATAAAAGAACCCGAGCTTAAGAAACACTAATTTTTTTTTTTTATCAGACAGTAAGCATGCCTGCCCTTGGGAGAGGGAGAAAAGATCTGTACCTTCCAAGGCTGCTTGCTCTTCATACTTCCTTGAAGAGAAGAGAGGAGGGGGGAGGAGTTGTGGGAGGAGGCAGGCAGTGCTTTGCTTATAAGTTGTACAGAAAAGTGAGAGACCGTGGAGAGGTATCACCCCATTGATACTGACAGTGGAGAGATCTGGCCACTGCCTCCTTAATCAAGGGTTCAAACCTAGTATCATTAATAACAGAATCCTTGTGCCTCCTGTTAAGTCTTTAGACATAATTTCCAAGTACAAGAAATACAGGGGATAGAGGAACAAGTTACCACCACCAGGAAGCAGTCAGACAAATCTGCACTGGATAAGACAAGTGACCCAATTAAAAAAGTCAGTGTCGTTTTTTATTTTTTGAATTTTTAAAAAATTTTATTTATTTTAAGAGAAAGAAGCAAAAAGAGGCAGAGAGAGAATGCCAAGCAGGCCCACTACTAGCATGGAGCCTAGAATGGGGCTTGATCTCATGAACCATGAGATCATGACCTGAGCTGAAATTAAGAGTAGGACACTTAACCGACTGAGCCACTCGGGCACTCTTCAATATCATTTTATAAAAAGAGTATGTGGAGGGATGATCTAGTGTAAAAGAAGACATAATCAAATGCAATGCATAAATCTTGATTGCATTCTGAATCAGAAATAGACTGGATATTATATGGACTGGATATTAGATTATTTTAGAGAATTGTTTTCTTTAAAAAAATTTTTTTTACC
>NC_043703.1:60281616-60305171 GCF_006229205.1 Suricata suricatta | reverse complement strand
GACTGAGCCACTCGGGCACTCTTCAATATCATTTTATAAAAAGAGTATGTGGAGGGATGATCTAGTGTAAAAGAAGACATAATCAAATGCAATGCATAAATCTTGATTGCATTCTGAATCAGAAATAGACTGGATATTATATGGACTGGATATTAGATTATTTTAGAGAATTGTTTTCTTTAAAAAAATTTTTTTTACCATTTTTATTTATTTTTGAGAGACATAGCATGAATGGGCATGAGGGGCAGAGGGAGAGGGAGACACAGAATCAGAAGCAGGCTCCAGGTTCTGAGCTGTCAGCACAGAGCTTGACGCCGGGCTCAAACCCATGAACCATGAGATCATGACCTGAGCTGAAGTCAGACGCTTAACTGACTGAGCCAATCAGGCACCCTGAGGATCATTTTCTTAGGGGTGATAATAATATGGTTTTGTAGAAGAATGTCATTCTTGAAAGATACATTTTGAAGGGTCATGTAAATCTGCAACATATTTTCAAATTGTTCAGCAACATACACACACACACACACACACACACACACACACACAAGAATGAACTCTAGGAGATCGTTTCTATTCAACTGTTTCCTATTACAATTTCATAAGGTTCAACCTAACATAAATAAAACAAGCATACCAAATGTTAACAGTTGTTGAAGTCTGGGGGTGGATAGAGGTGTGTGACTGTACATGCCTTCAACTCTTCTGATTATTTGAACATTTTATTCATAAGATTTTGAAAAAAAAATAAGAAAAAAGGTAAGAGTTTGACATGAAAACTCACCAAGGCAGTGAGCCCTGTCTTTGGCACTCAGTAGCCATAGGATAGCAAAGATGCCAAGAGAAGGTTCTTGGAAAGGGAAGTGGAGGGGAACTGGGAGAGGCTTTATTCCATTCACGTCCTCCATGGGGCCTTCCGCCACACCGCCCCACCAAGCACAACCCTACCAAAGAACTGTGTGCTTTAACCTAAGCCTGCTAAACACTAGATTTGGATGCTTAAGGCCCACCCACAAGAAGCTATGTGACCTGGGCAGGGTGCTTAATTTCCCCAAGGACTCAATACTGAGTAGATCTGAAGAATGAAGAGGAGGGAGAAGTTTAGGATGACTTCCAGATTTCTGGCCAGAGTGACACCTCAGGAAGAGGAGATGTAAGCATCCCTGGAGGTCTGGGAAGGATTTCAGGCCAAAGGACTCAAGGAAGAAAAAGAGGCTCTTCTTCAGAAGTGGTATGAGGGCTTAGGGTCACCTAATTTTAAGAAAATGGGATTTTTTTGTACCCCAAGATGATGAAGATGAATGGAACAATTACATCTATTTTCACATCTTCTGTAACAAGCATATATGATGAGCCTTGTTTTTAAAGCAGTTCTGCAGTGTAAAGTTCAGAAACACCAAAATCAGATACAAGGTTTTGTATATCTTGAGCTATATGTTTGAGTCATTAATTACATGATTGTGACCTAAATATTAAATTTTAAGTGCATGCATTTATACAATAAATTTATGTCCATCAATGAAGAATTAAAAAATGCTGCTTCTGTTTTGGCAACAGATGAGGGAGAAACTGACAACGGCAATAACCACAGGAGGATCTGGGTCCCGGCAGCAGGGGCGGCATCCGCGACAGAGGTGGGCAGTGCGAGACAAGCCGCACAGCCGATGCCGGGAGAGACAGTAGACAGGACAGGGCAGCTGGAGGCAGGAGCCATCCAGGTTCCCCAAGGAAGGGAAAATAAAAACAAAAACACAAAAACACAAAAAACCAGAGAGGGGCTGAGGTCTGGCAACAACACCAGGAGCTAATTGTGCTAAGAACAACCACGGGATGGCTCATGGATTGGATTTCCAGGTTTTCGTAACAGGCCGTATCCCTGACCCTCACCATAAACCTGTAAGGCAGGATTGTTATGCTTGGGTTGTGCTTCGTTAAAGTGGGGAGGGGGAAATAGTACAGGAGAATTTACAACGCAAAGTTCCTTGCTCTTTAGCTCCAGCCTCCATCTTACTTTGAACAAACAAACCACTTTTACCTCCTTGGCTTCGACGTCTCTTGTTGGTGCTCTCCGACCATGCAAATATGACTGAGCCACATTTTCCTGACATTACTTATGGAGTCTTGCAGTGACAGGTAAAGATGCAGATCGCTTAATATCACCCCTCTCCACGCACACACCCACACAATAGTTACGTCACTATTTTTAGTTCTATTGTTTACTTTTGCAACTTTAATCTCCTTAAACGTTTGCTTTTAAATGGAAACAGCATCTCTTCTGCCGTGGTGGAGCAGGATTTTTGTGAGAGGATATTTGAGCTGGTGACTCCTACAACCGCCATCTCCACTTCCATCTTTTTTTGAAGTTTATTTAAGTAACCTCTACACCCAACATCCAATGTGGGGCGGAAGCTTACAACCCTGAGATCGAGTCACATGTTCTTCTAACTGACAGCCAAGTGCCCCCTCTCTCCACTTCCACCTCCGAACTATTCTTGAAGCTGTACTCTGAGCCTTAGATTTCCGTGACTGAGAGTATTTACATTCCATTCTGTAACTATACTGTCTTCTAACGTTTGTCCTTAGGGTAGAGTCAGAGCCTAACAGACTTACTGTCTATAGACTACAGTCTAATAGACTTACTGTAATAAATGTCATTAACACAATTATATTTATAAAACTTTCCTTCACAGCAAGCCAAGAAGTGTGACTCCTTGTTTGCATTCAGTGTCACAACTCTGTACTACCCAACTGCTCAAAATCATGCTTCTTTTTCTTTTCCTGGTGTTTTCTTATTCAAAGAGAAAATCTGTGCCATCTTGCCCATTCTAGTACTTGGAATCCTCCAACTCTATGCTCTGTGAAATTCCTTTATTTCCTAGACCCCTATTCTTCAAATATGAGACACTACACAGCTAATATTCTTGGTAACATTGTTTCTTGATCCCATGTCGTCCGACCTTACTTGGCTATTTTACTGGATTACAGGCTCAAATAACTTCCTAAGAAAGGTGTATGCCCAGTAAGCTTTCTGAGTCTCTGCATGCCTAACAAGGGTTTTTATTTTTTATTTTTTAAAATGTTTATTTATTTTTGAGAGAGAGACAGAGCATGAGCAGGGGAGGGGCAGAGAGAGAAAGATGGAGACAGAATCTGAAGCAGGCTCCAGGCTCTGAGCTGTCTGCACAGAGCTGGATGTAGGACTCGAACTCATGACCTGAGCTATAGTCGGATGATTAACCCCCTGAGCCACCCAGGTGCCCCTGTGTGCCTAACAAAGTTTTATTTTGCCCTCACAACTAATTTGCCTGGCTATAGGTTTCCTGAGTGGAAAATCATTATTCCCCTAAATTCTGAGGCTATGACACCACCGTTTCTAGTAGGGGTACGGAGAAATCTAATGCCACTATGATTCTTGTTCTCGTAGAAGCTGCGGGTCCCTCACCCCAGGAGAATTCTTGGGATCTTTTCTGTATAACTTGTTCTAAAACTTCCATATGATGTGTGGCCTTTTCCACTCCCCCTAATCAAAACTCAGGAGGCCCTTTTTTAAAACAAAAATTTTAAGCTTATTTACTTTGTGAGAGAGAGAGAGAGCACAAGTGGGGGAGGAATAGAGAGAAAGGGAGAGAAAAAGAATCCCAGGCAGGCTCCACACTGTCAGCATAGAGCCCTCTGTGGGGTTTGAACGCACAAACTGTGAGATCAGGACCTGAACCAAAATCAAAAGTCAGCGACATAACCGACTGAGCCACCCAGGTACCCCTTAAGAAGTCCTTTTTAATTGAAAGCTCATATCTTTAGTAGTGGAATTTTCATTGTATTATTTCTTGGGCATCTTTTCCCCCTCAATTTCTCTGTTCTTTCCAGAATTCCTTTTAGTCTCTTATTGCATCCCCTCTGGATCAATCTTCTATGTGTTTGTGTGTTTATGGTCTCATATTTTGTATATTTTTACTCCAGGTTTTGAGAGATTTCCTTTAATTTATTTCACAATCCTCTCTTGAATTTTTGTTTCCAAGGGTTCTGTCTTATTTTCTTTTAAGATTTTATTTTTAAGTAATCTCCACACTCAGTGTGGTGCTTGAACTCACAACCCCAAGATCAAGTCACATGCTCCACCAACTAAGCCAGCCAGGAACCCCATCTGTCCCAATTTCTGATTTTTCCTTTTTATGGCATTGTGGTTTTTGTTTAATAGAGAGAATATCATTTCACATCCCCTTAGGGACAAATAATTAATATTATAGGATTTTCATTTGACTCTTATTATATTTCCTGAATTCTATATTTTCCTCTGGGGTTGGTTTTTCTATGTTTATCTTTTTTCATCATACTGTAGGCTTTTCTCGAATGTTTGGTGATTCTCAGCTGTCCGGCTGCCCTAAGAATGAGACAGGAGCAAGGTCTCCTGTGGAACTTGCTGACTGGCAGGCGTCAAGGTAGGGGGACTGGTAAGAAGCCTGATCGTTATGCTGAGGCCTCTCAAAGGCCAGCATGTAGATGGCTTTGTGCTGGACACAGACCACGACTCTACTGCCCATGTTTTCTCAGATAGATCCTTCAGTGTCTTTAAGAAAGTCCCCCCTGGTCATTTACTGGTTGCTTTCTGTGTGTAGTTGGGCACCGAGTTCATGGGGTTCTTGGTACCAGAGTTGACCAGTAGTGTGGAGGATGACTGTTTCATATATTTTTACTGTCTTCTGTCTTCTCTGCACTCTACTCACTTCTCCAAGTCCCCAAACTCTGCCAGATCCTAGCACCTAGGGAGGCTTCCTCGTCTTCTGCGAGACCGTCCAAACATATCCTGGGCTATGGCTTCTGGCACTCAGTGTTGTCCCATGTACTTGGTCTTTCAGAAATTTGCTGATAGTGTCTATCCTTTGTTTTCCAAACCGCTTTTGGTATTGTACCTTTTTGTGTGTGTGTATAATTATAATTGAGTCCTAAGAGGAAGAGGGAATAAATATATGTGTTCAAGTCCCCATCTTGAACCAGTTAGCAAAAGTAAGGATTATTCCCATTTTATTTGGAAAACAGAGGCTCGTGTGATTAAGTGACTTGCCTATGATCACACAGTTGGAAAAAGCCAGAATTAAACTTGCATGCTTTTGACTATGCCAAACTACTTCTTTTTGCCCAAACCATGACTCAGCTGGTATGACCCAGAGAAATAAGGCCTTTATATCATACTGCAAGTTTAAATACAATGTCATTTGTGTATAAAAATAATTCAGAAACTGCCCAGCCTAAAAACTGTACAATATCATTTTATAAGTTACATATCTAGAATAAAATGGGAAATCATTAAAGTCATAAAACAACAGTTTTGTATTTGGAGGGTGAGCTTTGAGCAGAATACAGCTTGAGGAGATAAATCGGTATGAAGGGCAGGATTAATACCTGGGTAGTTAGCAAAGGCTTGGCACACTGAGGCTATCTTACATATATGGAATCCACTTTGTTTGTTTAATTGAGGTAAAATTGACTTTATATTAGTTTCAGGTCTACAATATAATAATTTGGTATTTGTATGAACTAAAGGTGATCGCCACAATAAGTTTGATTATCATTCACCACCATGAGATGGACCCCTTCACACTTTTTGTCCACATTCCAACCCCATCCCCTTCTGATAACTATCAATCTGTTCTCTGTATCTAGAGTTTTGTTTTGTTTGTTCACTTGTTTTGTTTTTTAGTTCCACATGTAAATGAAATCATAGAGTATTTGTCTTTATCTGTTTAACTTATTTTACTTAGCACAGTACCCTTTAGGTCCATCCTTGTTGTCACAAATGGTAAGATTTCCTTCTCTTTTATGGCTGAGTAGCATTCTCTTGTATATAAATACCACATCTTCTTTATCCATTCATCCATCAATGAGCACTTAGGTTGTGTCTATGGCTTTGCTATTATAAATACTGTTGCAATGAACATATGGAGTGCATGTATTTTTTCAAATAGGTGTGTTCCTATTCAGATAAATATACGGGAGTGGAATTGTTGGATCATATGGTATTTCTATTTTTAATTTTTTGAGGATCCTCCATCCTGCTTTCCATGCTGGCTGCACCAATTTACAATCCCACCAACAATGTAGGAGGGTTCTTCCCCTCCACATCTCTCCGACATTTGTTATTTCTTTTCTTTTTGTTAAGAGCTATTCTGACAGGTATGACATGATATCTCATTGTGGTTTTGATTTGCATTTCCCTGATGATTAGTGATGTTAAGCATCTTTTCATGTACCTGTTAGCCATTTATATGTCTTCTTTGAAAAAAAATCTATTTAGATCCTCTTCCCACATTTTAATCAGATTGTTTTGTTTTATGTTATTAATTTGTATAAATTCTTCATATATTTTGGATATTAGCCCTTTGTCAGAAATATCATTTGCAAATATTTTCTCCCATTCAGTAGGTTTTCTTTTATTCTTATTATTTTTTTAATGATACCTCTTGCTGTATAGAAGCTTTTTAGTTTGATGTAGTCACACTTATTTATTTTTGCTTTTGTTGCCACTGCCTTTGGAGTCAGATCCAAAAAAATGTTGCCAAGACCAATGTCAAGGAGCTTAATGTCTTTGTTTTCTTCAAGGAGTTTTGTAGTTATGGTCTTATATTTTAGTCTTTAATCAATTTTGAGTTAATTTTTGTGTGGATGTGAGATAGTCATTTAGTTTCACTGTTTTACATGTAGTTGTCCAGTTTTCCCAACACCATTAATTGAAGAAATTGCCCTTTCTCCATTGTATGTTCTTGCCTTCTTTGTCATAAATTAATTGACCAAATATGTATGGGTTTATTTCTGGGCTCTATTCCATTCAAATGATCTACATGTCTGTTTTAATGCCAATACTATATTGTTTTGAACACTGCAGCTTTGTGGTATATTTTGAAATCAGGGAGCATGATATGTCCAGCTTTGTTCTTATTTTCCGAGATTGTTTTGGCTATTAAGGTTCCTATGCATATTTTAGAATTATTTGTTCTACTACTGTAAAAAAATGACATTGGAATTTTTACAGAGATTGCATTAGGTAGTATGGATGTTTTAACAATATTAATTCTTTCAACCTATGAGCATGGAATATTTTTCCATTTATTTGTGCTTTCTTCAGTTTCTTTCATCAAAGTCTTAGAGTTTTCAGTGTACAGGTCTTTTACTTCTCTGTTTAAATTATATCTAAGTACTTATTCTTTCTGATGCCATTGGAAGCAAGATTATTTTCTTAATTTCTCTTTCTGATAGTGTTATTGGTGTATAGAAACAACAAAATTTTTGTATAATTATTTTGTGTCCTACAGCTTTTACTGAATTCATTTATTATTCTAACAAATTTTTGGTGAGGTCTTTAGGATTTGTCATCTGCAAATAGTGGCAGTTTGACTTCTTCCTTTCCTATTTGGATGCCTTTTATTTCTTCTTGCAGTTTGCTGTGGGGTTGTCATATATGACCTCTATTTTGTTGAGGTATGTTCCCTCCATATTTACCTTGTTGAGAGTTTTTATTATAATGTGGAATTTTGTCAAGTGCTTTTTTTGCATCTATTGAGATGATCAAATGCTTTTTATCCTTCATTTTGTTAATGTAGTGTATAATGTTCATTGATTTGCAAATGATGAACTATCTTTGCATTCCTAGAATAAATCTCACTTGATGATGGTGTCTGATTCTTTAAATGTATTGGGGAATTTGGTATGCTAATAGTTTGTTGAGGATGTTTACATCTATATTCATCAGGGATATTGACCTGTAATTTTATTTTGTTGTAGTGTCCTTGTTTGGGTACCAAGGTAATGCTGGTCTCATAAAATGAGTATAGAAGCATTACATCCTCTTCAATTCTTTGGAATATTTTAAAGATAGATATTAAATCTCTTTGAATGCTTGATAGTATTCATCAGTGAAGCTATCTATTCCTGAGCTTTTCTTTGTTGGGAGGTTTTTGTTTACTGAGTCAATTTCCTTACTAGTAATTACCTTATTCAGATTTTCTTTTTCTTCATGATTCAGTCTTAGAAAATTGTATGTTTCTAGGAATTTATTCTGTTCTTCTAAGTTGTCCAGTTTGTTGGCATATAATAGTTCAAGTAGTGTCTCACTATCTGTTGTATTTCTGTGCTATCAGTTGTAACTTCTCTTTACTTTCTGATTTATTTGAGCCTTCATTTTCTTCCAAGGGTTTATTTAAATTTATATTAGTTAATATGTACTGTAGCATCGGTTTCAGGAGTAAAATCTAGGGATTCATCACTTACGTATAACACCCAGTGCTCATCCCAGCAAGTGCCTCCTTAGTGTCCATCCCCCATCCTTCCACCCTCTCCCCTCCAGCAACACTCAGTTTGTCTTCTATAATTAAGAGTCTGATGAGCGGATCAAGAAGATGTGGTATATATACACAATGGAGTACTACATGGCAATGAGAGGGAATGAAATATGGCCATTTGTAGCAAAGTGGATGGACCTCGAGGGTGTCATGCTAAGAGAAATAAGTCAGGCAGAGAAGGACAGATACCATATGTTTGCACTCATAGGTCTAACAGGAGAACAGGAGAAACCTAATGGAGGACCAGGGGGAGGGGAAGAGGGAAAGAGAGTTAGGGAGAGAGAGGGATGCAAAACTTGAGAGACTATTGAATGCTGAAAATGAACTGAGGGTTGAAGGGGAAGGGGGAGTGGTGGTGATGGTGGAGGGCACTTGTGGGAAAGAGCACTGGGTGTTGCATGGAAACCAATTTGACAATAAACTATTTTAAAAAAGAAAAGAAAAAAAAGAGTCTCTTATTGTTTGCTTCCCTCTCAGTTTTTATCTTACTTTATTTTTCCTTCCCTTCCCCTATGTTCACCTGTTTTGTTTCTTAAATTCCACATATGAGTGAAGTCATATGGTATTTTTCTTTCTCTGAATGACTTATAGCTTCCCAGCAGAATTCTACCAAACATTTAAAGAAGAATAATACCTATTCTTTGGAAACTGTTACAAAAAAATAGAAATGGAAAGAAAGCTTCCAAATTCATTCTATGAGGCCAACATTACCCCAATTCCAAAACCAGACAAAGACCCCAATGAAAAGGAGAATTGTAGACCAATACCCCTGATGAACAATGATGCAAAAATTTTCAACAAGATACTAGCAAATTGAATCCAACAAAACATTAAAAGAATTACTCACCATGATCAAGTGAGATTTTAGTCTCTATTTCATTTATTTCTTTTCTGATATTTATTATTTATTTACTTCTGCTAACTTTGGGCTTTGTTCTTTTATTTTTTTAGTTCCTTTAGGTGTGAATTTAGGTTATTTGAGATTTTTCTTGTGTCTTGAGGTAGTAGGCCTGTATCAATATGAACTTCCCTCTTAGAACTAATTTTTCTGCATGCATTTTTGGGTTGTTGTATTTCATTTTAATCTGTCTTCTTGTAGTTTTTGTATTTTTTTATCTCTCCTTTTATTACTTTATTGACTCACTGTTTGTTCATTTGCATGGTGTTTAATATCCACATCTTTGTGATATTTCCAGTTTTCTTCTTGTAGTTAATATCTAGTTTCATACTATTGTGGTCAGAAAAGATCTTGAGGGGCACCTGGGTGGCATCTGACTTCAGCTCAAGTCATGATCTCACAGCTCTTGAGTTCAAGCCCCACAATAGGCTCTGTGCTGACTGGACCCTGCTTTGGATTCTGTGTCTCCCTCTCTCTCTCTGCCCCTGCCTGGCTCATACTCTGTCTCTCTCCTTCAAAAGTAAATAAACATTAAATTTTTTTAAAAAGGAAAGAAAAGATCTTGATATGATTTCAATCTTCTTAAATTTATTGAGACTTGCTTTAGGTAAGTCTGATGTATCCTGTAGAATGTAATCCTGACGAAAGTGTATTCTAATGATTTTTGCTGAAATATTCTATCTATATCTATTAAGTCAATCTGGTCTAATGGGTCATTTAAGGCTGAAGTTTTTTATTGATTTCCTGTCTGAATGATATATACAATAATGTAAGTGGGATATTAAAGTCACTTATAATTATTGTATTACTGTCAATTTCTCTTTGTCAATACTTTATTTATATACTTTCGCCTAGGTTGGTGAGTAAATATTTACAAATATTATACCATCTTATTGGATTGAAACCTTTAGCTATGTAATGTCTTTTGTCTTTTTATTATAGTTTTTGTTTTAAAGTTTATTTTGTCTGATATTAGCACAGCTATTCCAGCTTTCTTTTCATTTCCATTTGTATGAAATCTTTTTCCGTCCTTTCACTTTTAGTCTGTGTGTGTGATTTGAGACCTGAATTGGGTCTCTTCCAAGAAACATAGTTGAGTCTTGTTTTGTTTATCCATTCCAGTTACTCCATGTCTTTTGGTTGGAGACTTTAGTCTATTTATATTTAAATTAATTATTAATAGGTATGTACTTACTGCCGTTGTTAATTGTTTTTTTGGCTGTTTCTGTCATTCTTCTCTGTTCCTTTCTTCTCTGCTCTCTTCCCTTGTGAGTTGATGAATTTCTTTAGTGTTATGTTTTGATTCTTTTTTCATTACCTTCAGAGTATAGGCAGGTTTTTGCTTTATGGTTACCATGAGGGTCCTATGTAACAGTTTCTATATATATCAGTCTCGAGTTGGTAGTAACTTAAATTTGAACACATTCTGAAAACTCTACATTTCTCCCTATTTTGTTTTTGATATCACATTTTACATCTTTTTATTTTATGTATCCCTTAACTAATTATTATAGTTATAGTTAGTTTTACTGCTTTTGTCTTTTAATTTTTATAAGTGGTTAATTCACTAACCTTACTATATTTTTGCCTTTACCTGTGAGATTTTTACTTTCATAGATAGTACATTTTATTATTTGCTACTCTTTAACATTTTTTGCAAGACCAGTTTAGTGGTGATGAATTTTTGCTTTCACTTGTCTGCAAAACTATCTCACATTCAGTTCTGAACAATAACCTTGCCAGGTAAGATATTCTTGGTTTAAAAAAAATTTTTTTTTTGCTTTTAATACTTTAAATATATTGGGCCACTCCATTCTGATATGAAAAGCTTCTGATGAAATATCAACTGGTTACCTTGTACATAATAAGTTGCTATTCTCTTGCCATTTAAAAAATAATTTCTTTGGGGCACCTGGGTGGCTCAGTCGGTTAAGTGTCCAACTTCCACTCAGGTCATGATTTCACTGTTGGTGAATTTGAACCCCACGTCAGGCTCTGTGCTAACACCTTGGAGCCTGGAGTCTGCTTCAGATTCTGTGTCTCCCTCTCTCTCTAACCCTCCCCTGCTTGTGCTCTGTCTCTCTCTTAATAAATAATAAACATAAAAAAATAAAAAATAAAAAATTATTTCTTTAACTTTGGATCTTTTAATTATATTGTGCCTTGGTGTGGATCTCTTTGGGTTCATCTTATTTGGAATTTTGTACATCCTGGACATGGATATATGTTTTCTTCCACAAGATAGGGAACATTACAACCATTATTTCTTCAAGTAAATTTTCTGCTCCTTTCTTCCTCCTTTCTCCCTCTGAGATCCTATATTGCAAATACCATTCTGCTTGATGTTGTCTCACATTTCCCTTAAGTTATATTCACATTTTAAATTTCTTTTTTCTTTTTGTTGCTCTTTTTGGGTGAGTTACACTGACCTATTTTCCAGTCACTGATTTTTTTCTACTTCATTAGTCTACTGTTGAATCCCTCCAGTGCATTTTTTCAGTTCAGTTATTGTGCTCCTTCACTCTGCAAATTATCTAGTATCTTTCCTTTTTTAAAAAAATCAAGAATAATTAACATACAGTGTTATATTACCTTCAGGTGTACATACAATATGATGATTCAGCAATTCTATACATCGCTCAATGCTCATCAGGATAAGCATACTCTTATGCCCTTTATTATTTCATCAGTATCCCACCCACCTCTTCTCTGGCAACCACCGGTTTGCTCTCTGTATTTAAGAGTCTAGTTTTTTGTTGTTGTTATTTGTCTCTTTTTCTCTTTGTTCACTTGTTTTTTCTTAAATTCCACATATGAGTGATATTATATGGTTATTTGTTTTTCTCTGATTCATTTCACTTAGCATTATACTCTCCAAGTTTATCCATATAGTTGCAAATGGCAAGATTTCATATTTTAAATGGTTAAATAATTTACATTGTATATATGTGCCACCTATTCTTCAGCCATTCATCTATTGATGGATACATGGATTGTTTCCATATCTTGGGTACTGTAAATAATGCTACAATAAACAAAGGGGTGCATATATCTCTTAAAAATAGCATTTGTGTTTTCTTTGGGTAAAAACCCAGTAGTGGAATTACTGGATCACATGGTAATACTATTTTTAATTTTTTGAGAGACTGTTTTCCACAGTGGCTTCACCAATTTGCATTATTACTAGCAGTGCATGAAGCTCTTTTTTCTCTCCACATCCTCACTAACACTTGTTATTTCTTGTCTTCTTGATTTGAGACATTCTGACAGATGATATCTGACAGTGATATCTCATTACTTTAATTGAATTTTCCTCATAATTAGTGATGAAGACTATCTTTTCATGTGTCTGTTGGCCATCTGTATCTCTTTTTTGGAAAAAATGTCTATTCAGGTCCTCTTCCCATTTTTAATTGGATTATTATGGATGGAGGAGGGTTAGTGTTGATTTGTAGAAATCCTTTATATATTTTGGATATTAACCCCCTATCAGATATGTCATTTGCAAATATCTTCTCTTATTTAGTAGATTGTCTTTTTTGTTTGTTTGTTTGTTTGTTTGTTTTTGCTGATGGTTTCCTTTACTGTGCAAAATATTTATTTTGGTATACTCCCAATAGTTTAGCTTTGCTTTTGTTTCCCTTGACAGAGAATATGTATCTAGCAAAATGTTTCTCCAATTAATGTCGAAGAAATTACTGCCTGCATTTTCATCTGGGAGTTTTATGGTTTCAGGTCTCACATTAGGTCTTCAGTCCATTGTGATTTTATTTGTGTGTAAGGTAAGAAGGTGGGCTAGTTCCATTCTGTTGCATGTAGCTGTCCAGTTTTCCCAACATTTGTTGAAAAGACTAACTTTTTTCCCGCTGGATATTCATGCCTCCTTTGTTGTAGATTAATTGACCATACAAGTATAGGTTTATTCCTGAACTCTTAATTTTGTTCCATTGATCTATATGTCGATTTTTGTGCCTATTCCATAATGTTTGGATTAGTGCAGCTTTGAGGTATGTCTCAAATTCTGGGACTCTCATACTCCAGCTTGATTCTTCTTTCTCAAGATTGCTTTGTCTGTTTGGAGTCTTTTGCGGTTCCATACAAATTTTAGGAGTATCTGTTCTAGTTCTGTGAAAACTGCTATTTGTATTTTGATAGGAATTGCATTTAATCTGTTGATTGCTTGGGACAGAATGGACTTGCTAACAAGATTAATTCTTCCGATTCATGAGCATGTTATATCTTTCCATTTGTGTGATCTTCAATTTCTCTGATCAGTGTTTTATAGTTTTCACAGTAGAAGTCTTTCACCTCTTTGGATAAAGTATGGATAAACTTATGTAGTTTTTAGTTTTGGTACAATTGTACATGGGACTATTTTCTTAATTTTTCTGGAACTTCATTATTATTGTGCAGAAGTAAAACAGATCTCTGTATATTAATGTTGTAGTCTGTAACATTGCTGAATTTATTTATTACTTCTAGTAATTTTTTTTAAGCAGGCGCCATTCCCAACATGGGGTTTGGACTCACAACCCTGAGATTAAGAGTTTCATGCTCTATCAAATGAGCCAGCCAGGCCTCCCCAGTTCTAGTAATTTTTTGGATGGGTCCTAAGGGATCTATATGTAATATTATGGCCTCTGCAAATAGTGAAAGTTTTACTTCTGCCTTAAAATTTTGTATGCCAAGGGTGAGTCAAGATGGCAGAGAAGTAGGGGGATCAGAAATTTCCTCATCCCTTAAACACAGCAGTATTGAGGTAAGAACCCTTGGAATACCAGGAATTCAGGGTCTGGAGTGACAGAAAAATATCCACAGGTAGAAAGAGACAGCTCAGGGGGACAGAGGCGCATGTTTGTGGGAGAGATAAAACAGGCGGCATAAGCACTGGAGGAGGGGACCCCTTCAGTGGAGAAACAAAAGGGAGGGTGGTGGGATTGTAGTTGGACAAGAGAAAAACCTCTAAGGACCATGGATTGTGGGACAACAAATGAGGAGAGAGCCAGTTTTTACTCTGCAAATAGCCTTAGTCCTTAGTAGTGAAGATCAGAGTATTTAGAGTTGTATGATTTTCTCCAACCACAGATGGCTGTGTGCATGCCCCTGGGGGGAGGGAAGCCAGCCCCTTAGTATCCATTTCTGGGGGTGCACTGGGAGACAGCATTCTCCTTCCTTGAGTACTGTTGGAAGAGAGTATGTTGCCCCTCCAAGGACAAAAGACTCGGCAGGTGCCAGCCAGAGACCCTTTGTCACCAGCGCAGAGAGAGTGGCAATATTCCAGAATCCGGTCCATGGGAAATGGGATCCTTCAAGACATCAGGTTTTGAATCCCCACTGAGCGCCTAAAAGGCGCGGAAGACTGTGGAGCAGAACAAGCTAGTAGCAAGCCCTTGCTACTTGATGAGAGCTGCCTCAACTGCATGGTTGGAGACACCAGGTAGTGGGAAGGAGATATTGGGGTGTTGCCATTTTTCACCCCATCACCAACACAGTGGGGCTTCAGGGAACAGGACAGAGGTCCCCAGTGGAGGCAGGACTGCTTACACCAAACGCAGCCCCTCTGTGCCTGGTAATTACTTATCTATGGGGGTGAGATTGTCACTGACCTACCCAGACAGCCTCTCCAGATCAGCACAGCCACCAGGCCCAAGCACCCCCAGACAACTGTCCTGCAGTTTTCTGTGTTAGTCTGGGCTTTTTTGTTTCTTCTTCTGTTCTGGATGTTTTTTCCTCTGTTCTGGATGTTTCTTTGTTTAATCAGTGATTTTTACTCTATTCTTTTTACACCTTTTCTGTATCTTTTTCTTCTTTATTTTCCTCTCTCTCACTTTCTCTGGATTAAGCCTTATAGTTTCTTTGATTCTCTGCTTGGTATTATTTTTTCCACCCCTGTCATTTCTCTCTCTGTATAGGATAAGGCTTCTCCTTTTCCTACCCCCATTTTTTTTCAGGGTTACTTCAATGAACAAATCAAAACACACCTGATGCAATCCACCACTAGGACCAGTGAGATAAAGCAACCAAATATGCAACAGGATGCACCAACACACTCCAAAAACATTTCTTGAATTGCCAGGCTCTGGACAGTGTATGACCCCTTTTTAATATAGTAATACTCTTAGGTGCAAGGCACATAACAAGGTATTAAGACACATAAAAGACAGAAAGCTAGCCAAAATGTTCAAAAGGAAGAATTTTCCTCAAAAGAAATTCTAGGAAGAAATAACGGGCAGAGAATTCCTCAAAATAGATGTAAAGGATATATTTGAACATGAATTTAGAATAATAGTCACAAGACTAACAACTAGGCTTGAAAAGGGCATAGAAGACAGCAGAGAATCTATAGCTGCAGAGATCAAGGACCTAAGAAATAGTCATGAAGAATTAAGAAATGTTGTAAGTGAGATGCAAAATAAGCTAGATGCAGTGACATTAAGGATGGAAGAAGCAGAGGGGAAAATAGGTGAAATAGTAGATAAAATTATGGGAAATGATGACGCTGAGAAAAAGAGGAATAGGAAATTACTAGACTGTGAGGAAAGATTTAGAGACCTAAGTGATTCAATAAAATGAAATAATATCCATATCATAGGAGTTCCAGAAGAAGAAGAAAGGGGCAGAAGACTTATTTGAACAAATTGTAGCTGAAAACTTCCCTAATTTGGGGAAGGAAGCAGACATTCAACTCCAGGAGGCACAGAGAATTCCCTTCAAAATAAACAAAAATAGGTCAACACCAAAACATATTATAGTGAAAACTGGCAAAATACAAAGATAATGAAAGAATTCTGAAAGCAGCTAGGGACAAATGAGCTTAACCCACAAGGGGAGACACATAAAGGTAGTAGCACACCTGCCCACTAAAACTTGGCAGGCTGGAAGGAAATATTCAGTGTGCTGAATAGGAAAAATATGCAGCTAAGAATACTTTATCTAGGAAGGCTGTCATTCAGAATAGAAGGAGAAATAAAGTCTTTCCCAGACAAACAAAATACTGAAGGAGTTCATGACCACTAAATCAGCCCTGCAAGAGATCCTAAAGGGGACTCTGTGGTGGAAAGCAGCAAAGACTACAAAGAACCAGAGACATCACCACAAGCACAAGACTACAGATAACACAATGACACTAATTCCATAACTTTCAAAAATAACTCTGAATGTAAATGGGCTAAATGTCCCAATCAAAAGACAGAGGGTATCAGAATGGATGAAAAAAACAAGATCCACATATATGCTACCTACAAGAGACTCATTTTAGACCTAAAGACACTTGCAGATTATAAATGAAGGAATGGAGAACCATCTATCATGCTACTGGATGCCAAAAGAAAACTGGAGTAGACATACTTATATCAGACAAACTAGATTTTAAACCAAAACTGTAACAATAAATGAAGAAGGGCATCATATCATAATTAATGGCTATATTCATCAAGAAGAGGTAACAACTGTAAATGTTTATGCTCCCAATGTTAAGCAGCCAAATATATAAATCAAATTAATCACAAACATAAACAAACATTGATAATTATACTGTATAATTCTACTGTAATTGTAAGTGACATTAATACTCCACTTATAGCAATGGAAAGACCATCTAGGCAGGAAATCAATAAGAAAACAATGGCCTTGAATGATACACTGGACTTAACAAATGTATTCAGAAGTTTTCATCCAAAAGCAGAATACACATTCTTCAGGAGTGTATATGGAAGTTTCCAAAATCAACCACAAGAAAAAATTTAGAAAGCCTCCAAATACACGGAGGTTAAAGAACATCCTACTAAAGAATAAATGGGTCAACCAGGCAATTAAAGAATAAATAAAAATATATGAAAGCAAATGAAAATGAAAACATGGCAGTCCAAACCCTTTGGGATGGAGTAAAGGCAGTCCTAAGAGGAAAATACATTGCAATCCAGGACTATCTCACGAAGCAAGGGAGATCCCAACAACAGAACCTAACCTCACACCTAAAGGAACTAGAAACACAGCAGCAAAGAAAGCCCAAAGCCAGTAGAAGAAGAGAAATAATAAAGATTAAGACAATATTCTATAATAAACAATGTAGAATCCCAAGAAACAGTGGAAGACATCAATGATTCTAACTGTCGGTTTCCTGAAAGAATAAACAAAATTGATAAGCCCCTAGCCAGACTTCTCAAAAAGAAAAGAGAGAGGACTCAAAGAGTTAAAATCATGAATGAAAGAGGAGAGATCACAACCAACACCACAGAAATACAAACAATTATCAGAGAATACTATGAAAAATTATATTCCAAAAAACTGGACAATCTAGAAGAAATGGACAAATTCTTATATACCCACACATCACCAAAACCCAAACAGGAATAAATAGGAAATTTGAACAGAACATAACCAGCAAAGAAATTGGATCGGTTATCAAAATCTCCCAAGAGTCCTGGGACAGACAGCTTCCCAAGGGAATTCTACTGGACATTTAAAGCTGAGTTAATACATATCTTCTCAAGCTATTCCAAAAAGACAGAAACATAAGGAAAGCTTCCAGATTCACTCTATGAAGCCAGCATTACCTTGATTCCCAAACCACACAAAGACCCACTAAAAAGGATAATTACAGGCAAATATGCCTAATGAACATGGATGCAGAAATTCTCTACAAGATACTAGCAAATCAAATTTAACAATATATTAAAAGAATTATTCAATATGATCAAGGAAGATTCATTTTTGGGCTGCAGGGCTGGTTCAATATTTCTACAAACCGATCAATGTGATACATCACATTAATAGAAGAAAGGCTAAGAACCATATGATCCTGTCAATAGATGCAGAAAAATCATTTGACAAAATACAGCATCCTTTCTTTTTTTTTAATTTTAAATTACATTTATTTATTTATTTAAAAAAAATTTTAACATTTATTTATTTTTGAGAGACAGAGAGAGACAGATCATGAGCAGGGGAGGGGCTCTAGAGAGAGAGGGACATGCAGAATTGGAAGCAGCCTTCAGGCTCTGAGCTAGCTGTCAGCACAGAACCTGATGCAGGTCTCAAACCCATGAACTGTGAGATCATGACCTGGGCCGAAGTCCGACGCTCAACCGACTGAGCCACCCAGGCGCCCCACATTTATTTATTTTTGAGAGACAGAGAGAGACAGATACAAGTGGGAAAGGGGCAGAGAGAGAAGGAGACACAGAATCCGAAGCAGGCTCCAGGTTCTGAGCTGTCAGCACAGAGCCTGACGAGGGGCTCGAACTTACAAACCATGAGATCATGACCTGAGCTGAAGTTAAATGCTTAACCGACTGAGCCACCCAAATGCCCCGCAGCATCCTTTCTTAATAAAAGCCCTCAAGAAAGTTTGGATAGAAGGAACATACCTTAATATCATAAAAGCCATATATGAAAGTCCTGCAGCTAATATCATTCTCAATGGGGAAAAACTAAGAATTTTCCTTCTGAGATCAGGAACACGACAGGGATTTCCACTCTCACAACAGTTGTTTAATATAGTGCTGAAAGTCCTAGCCTCAGCAATCAGACAACAAAATGAAATAAAAGGCATCCAAACTGACAAAGAAGTCAAACTTTCACTTTTTGTAGATGACATGATATTCTATGTGGAATACCAGAAAGACTCCACCAAAAAAACTGCTAGAACTGATCCATGAATTCAGCAAAGTTGCAGGATATAAAATCAATGTACATTAATGGGTTGCCTTTCTATACACCAATAATGAAAAACAGAAAGAGAAATCAAGGAATTGATCCCATTTACAATTACACCAAGAACATAAAATACCTAGGAATAAACCTAACCAAAGAGGTAAAAGATCTATACACTGAAAACTATAGAAAACTTATGAAAGAAATTGAAGAAGACACAAAGAAATGGTAAAATTCCATGCTCATGGATTGGAAGAACAAATAATGTTAAAATGTTGATTATTATGCAAAGCAGTCTACACATTCAATGCAATCCCAATTAAAATAGCACCAGTATTCTTCACAGAACTAGAACAAACAATCCTAAAATTTGTACAAAACCACCAAAGACCCCAAATAGCCAAAGTAATGTTCAAAAAGAAAAACCAAAGCCGGAGGCATCACAATCCCAGACTTCAAGCTATATTACAAAGCTGTAATCATCAAGACAGTGTGATATTGGCACAAAAACAGACACATAGACCAATGGAATAGAATAGAGAACCCAGAAATGGACCCACAAATATACAGCCAACTAATCTTTGACAAAGCAGGAGACAGTATCCAATGGAAAAGAAGACAGTCTCTAGCAAATCGTGCTGGGAGAATAGGACAGCAACATGCAGAAGAATGAAACTGGACAACTTTCTTACATCATACACAAAAATAAATTCAAAATGGATGACAGACCTGAATGTGAGACATGAAACCATCAAAATCCTAGAGGAGAAAACAGGCAACAACCTCTTTGACCTCAGCCTCAGCAACTTAAAAAAATTTTTTTTTAATTTAGTGTTTATTTATTTATTTTTGAGAAAGAGACAGAGAAAGCATGACCTGGCGGGGGGGGGGAGAAAGAGAGAGAGAGAGAGAGAGAGAGAATCTGAAGGGAGCTCTAGGCTTGGAGCTGTCAGAACAGAGACCAATGCAGGGCACAAACTCACAAACCATGAGATCATGACCTGAGCTGAAGTTGGATGCTTAACAAACTGAGCCACCCAGGAACCCTTACCACAGCAACTTCTTACTTGACATGTCTCAGAACACAAGGGAAATAAAGGCAAAAATGAACTATTGGGACCTCATCAAAATCAAAAGCTTCTGCACAGCAAAGGAAACAACAAAACTCAAAGGCAACCAACAGAATGGGAGAAGATATTTGCATATGACATACTGGATATAGGGTTAGTAATCAAAATCTATAAAGAACTTACCAAACTCAACACCTGAAAAACAAATAATCTGGTGAAGAAATGGGCAGAAGACATGAATAGACACTTTTCCAAAGAAGACATCCAGATTGCCAATAGACACTTAAAAGGATGCTCAAAATCACTCATCAGGGAAATACAAATCAAAACCACATTGAGATACTACCTCATACCAGTCAGAGTGGCTAAAATGAAAAATTCAGGAAACAACAGATGCTGGCAATGATGTGGAGAAAGGGGAACCCTCTTGCACGTTGGTGGGAATGAAACTGGAAAACAGTGTGGAGGTTCCTCAGAAAGGATCCTACAACCCAGAAATAGCACTAATGGGAAAGTGTCCAAAGGATACAGAAGTAGTTATTTATGGGGGCACATGTACCCCAATGTTTATAGCAGTATTATCAACAATAGCCAAATTATGGAAAGAGCCTAAATGTCTATCAATTGATGAATGGATAAAGAAGATATAGTTTATATAGACAATAGAATACCATTCAGTGATGAAAAAGAATGAAATCTTGCCATTTGCAACAATGTGGATGGAGGGTATTATGCTGAGTGAAGTAAATCAGTCAGAAGAGGTTAGATATCATATATTTTCACTCATATGTGGAATTTGAGAAACTTAACAGAAGACCATAGGGGAAGGGAAGGAAAAACAAATTATAAACATAGAGGGAGACAAACCATAAGAGACTTAAATAAAGAGAACAAACTGAGGTTTGATGGCAGTCGGGGGTTGGGGGGGCGGGGAAAGTGGGTGATGGGCATTGAGGAGGGCACTTGTGGGCATTGTATGTAAGTGATGAATCACAGGAATCTACTCCCAAAGCCAAGACTACACTGTATGCACTGTATGTTAGCTAAATTAACAATAGATTATTTTTTAAAAAATGAAATACAAGATATTATTTATATTGATATTATTAATATAAATATTATTTTGAATAAATGTGATCAGAGTAGACATCTTTATTTTGTTTCTGATCTGAGAGGGGAAAACTCATTTTTTCACAATTGAGTATGAAGTTAGTTGTGGATTTTTCATATATAGCCTTTATTACATTGAGGTATGTTCCCTCTAAACCTATGTTGTTGAGAGTTTTTATTACGAATGCATGTTTTAATTTGTCTAACATTTTTCTGCATCTATTGGTATGATCATATGGTTTTTATCCTTTCTCTTACTAAGGTGATGTATCGCATTGATGGATTTGTGAATATTGAACTACCCTTGCATCCCTGGAATAAATCCCACTTGATCTTGGTGAGTGAATTTTTAAATGTATTATTAGATTTGACTTACTAATATGTTGTTAAGGCTTTTTGCATCTGAGTTTATCAGAGGTATTGGCTACAGTTCTCTTTTTTGCAGTGTCTATCTAGTTTTGGTATCAGGGTAATGGCGATCTTGTAGAATAAATTTGGATGCTTCCTTTCTCTGTTTTTTGAAATAGATTGAGAAGAATAGGGATTAACTCTTCTTTAAATGTTTGGGAGAATTCACCTGCGAATCCTTCTGGTCCTAGACTTGTTTTTTCTTTGGAATTTTTTTGATTACTGATCGAATTTTACTGCTAATAATCATTCTTTCTAATTTTCTATTTTTACCTAATTCAGTTTCCTAATATATTTTCAAGTATTTATTCATTTTTCTAGGTTGTCCAACTTGTTGGCATATAGTTTTCATAATCTTCTTTAAAAAAAAAACCTTTGTATTTCTGTGGTGCCTGTTATTTATCCTCCTTCATTTCTGATTTTATTTATTTCTCACCTTCTTTTTTGATGTGTGTGGCTAAAGATTTATGAATTCTGTTGATCTTTTCAAAGAAGCAGCTGCTGGTCTCATTGATCTGTTCTATTGTTATTTTTTGTTTTTTGGGTTTTGTTTTGTTTTGTTAGTCTCTATTTCATTTATTTTTGCTCTGATCTTTATTATTCCTTCCTTCTTCTGGTTTTTGCCATTGTTCTTATTTTCTACCTCCTTTAGGTATAAGGTTAGGTTGTTTGCAATATTTTTTGCATCTTGAAGTAGGCCCTTGTTGGTATAATCTTTCCTCTTAGAACAGTTTTGCTGCATCTCAGAGATATTAGACCATTGTGTTTACATTTTCAATTGTCTCCATCTTTTAAAATTTCCTCTTTGGTTTCTTGACTGATCCATTCATTTTCCAGTAGCATGTTATTTAGCTTCCATGTATTTGTATTCTTTCCAGATCTTTTCTTGTGATTGATAACTAGTTTCATACCACTGTGGTCAGAAAAGACACATGATATAATTCAATCTTTTTAAATTTATTGAGTTTTGTTTTGTGGCCTAACATATAAACTATTCTGGATAATTTTTCGTGTGCACTTGAGAAGATTGTGTATTCTGCTGTTTTTCAGTGGAATGTTCTGAAGACACCTCTTAGGTCAATCCGGTCTAATGTGTTATTCAAAGCCACTATTTCATTGTTGATTCTCTGTCCATATGATCTATTTATTGATGTAAGTGGGGTGCTAAAGTCCCCCACTATTATTGTATTGATGTCAGTTTTTTCTCTTATATCTGTTTATAGTTGCTTTATGTGGTTATGTTCATAAATATTTACAATTATTACATCTTCTTGTTGAATTGTTCTCTTTATCATTATGTAATGTTCATTGTCTCTTATTATAGTCTTTTTTTAAGTCTGTTTTCTCCAATATAAGTTTTGCTATCCCTGTTTTCTTTTCACTTCCATTTTCATCATAAATGTTTTTCTATCTCTTCACTTTCGATGTGTATTTAGGTCTGGCAAGAGTCTCTTGTAGGCAGCATATAGATTGGTCTTGTTTTTTATCCATTCCATTACTCTATATATTTTGAATCAAGTGTTTAATTCATTTACATTCAAAGTAAGTAATGATAGGAGTGTACTTACTGCCATCTTATTTGAGTCATGGTTGTTTTTGTAGTTTTTCTTTGTTCATTTTTTCTCTTTCTTCCCCTTTGGTTTGATGGCTTTTTTAGTGGTATGCTTGGATTAATTTTTCTTTATTTTTTGCCTATCTATGACAGGCTTTTGATCTGTGGTTACCAGGACGTTCATACACAACATTTTGTGCACCAGTAGTCTATATATTAAGTCGATGGCCACTTGAGATTGAACCCTTTCTAGAAATACTGCTTTTCCTCTCCCCAGCCAACATTTTATGTATATGATGTCATACTTTGCAACCTTTTATTTTGTGAATTCCTTGACCAATTTTTATAGATTCACTTGATTTTACAGCTTTTGTGCTTTAACCTCTGCACTGGCTTGATAGGTGTTAATATACTACTTTTATTATGTTTGCATTTGCCTGTGGAATTTTTTCCTTTCATAATTTTCTTACTCTCGATAATGGCCTTTTCTTTTCATTCAAAGAACTCTCTTTAATGTTTCTTTTTTTTTT
>NC_043703.1:60257726-60281516 GCF_006229205.1 Suricata suricatta | reverse complement strand
AAAAAAAGAAAACCCTCTCACATGCATAAATGAAAGATTGCACACAAAGAACTCACATCTTTTCAAGCTTCAGTAGTAAATATTCTGCTACTATGTATTAAATACTGCATGGTTTGCCCAAGCTTAGTGAAACCGCAATACAATCTAAGTTTATTTTGGGAGTGTTTGCTGTCTTTAATGTTTCTTATAAGTCTGGTTCACTTTTGTTTGGGAAAATCTTGGTGTCTCCTATTCTGAATGATAGCCTTGGTGGGTAGAATTTTCTTGATTGCATTTGTTTAGTCATTTCAGGATTTAGAATATATCATTATACTCTCTTCTGCCTCAAGAGTTTCTTCTGAGAAATCATCTCATAGCCTATGGGTTTTCCCTTGTACATAACTGTTTTCTTTTGTTGCTTTTAAAACTTTGTCTTTATGGCTACTTTTTAATTTTAATTATTATGTGTCTCCGTATGGACCTTCTCAGGTTGATTTTGTTGGGGTCCTTTGTGCTTCCTGGATCCGGATGTCTCTTTGCATCTTCAGTTTCAGGAAGTTTTCAGCTATTATTTTTTCAAATAATTTTTCTGCCCCCTTTTCCTCTTTTGTTCTTCTGGGATCCCTGTAAGGCAAATGTTATTTTGCATGATGACGTCACCAAATTCCCTTCAGCTATTCTTTCTTACTATTCTTTTTACCTCTTGTTGTTCAGTTTGGCTGTTTCCTATTACTCTTTCAGCTTGTTGCTCCATTCTTCTGCTTCCTCTAGTCTGCTATTGATTCCCTTCAGTGTATTTTTCATTTCAGTTATTCAGTTCTTCATCTCTGATTAGTTTTTTATTATGTTATATCTCTTTTTTGAAGGTCTCCCTGGGGTCCTCCACTCTTTTCTCAAGTCCAGTAAGTATATTTATGACCATTATTTTGAATTCTGTATCAGGAATACTGCTTGTCTTTCATTTAACTTTTTTGTTGTGGTTTTGTCCTATTTTCATATGGGACACATTTCTCAGTCTCATTTTGTCTAACTCATTGTGTCTATGTATTAGAAAAGTCAGCTATGTCTCCTTATCTTCAAAGTAGTAGCCTTATGAAAGAGAAGTCCTGTGGTGTCCTATAGTGCAATGTCCCCTGTTTACCAGAACCAGGAACTTCTGGTTTCCTGTATGGGTTGTGTGCTCCTTATTGCTGTGGCTGAGCCTGGTTTGCCTTCAGTCTAGTCATCAGGAATGACCCATTTTTTTGTAAGCAGGTTTTGTTCCCTGTAGTGTTAAGGAGCCAGTTTGGAGTTGCTATGGGCTTGCGGTTAGGCAGTGTTAGTAGTCAGACCAGATGCCCGCCCCAGTCCACTTGCTGTCATTACTGTCACTCCAAACTGCAGGGCGTTCTCCCCGCCTTATCCCCTGAGAGGCTTTCCTTGGTGAGTGGGCCTGTAGTCAAACCAGGATTTTGTTGGTGGATGGGGCCAGCTGTTAGACCAGATGCCTGTCCCCAATCTGTCTACCAGGGCTGCCATGTCCCAAACTGCAGGGCTTTCCCTGTGTACTGCCCCTTGAGAGATTTCTGTTGGTGGGTGGGGGCTGGAAGTCAGATCAGATGCCTGCCCCATCTCCTCCTGCTCTGCCGGCTATAAGGTTTGGCCGCTGGGACTGCAAGTGTACTGGTGTGTGGGGTTATCCTTCCCTCTCCCCAAGGCAGGAGCCACTTTGGAGTGGCATCAGTTCCTGCGAGAGCTGCTTCCAGGATGAGATGAGGCAGGAGGAACTTTGGAGGAACCTCTGCCGAGTGGGGCAGGTTGCATAGGGGGCTCCTCAAGAGAATGTGGGGACGGGGCACGTGGTGTTAGCAAGGTAGGTGGAGTGTTCATGCTGGTGTCCACAGGTGTCCAGGTATCTATGCTGGGTGGGGGGAGGCAGGGGAGCGAAATGGTTCTCTACTAGATGTTTGTTCTTGGAGAAGTTACCCAAAGATCCCTGCTCTCCAGCACACATTTTGAGATTAGTAAATAAATCTTCTTCAGAAAAATCCCACTTTCAAACTTCTGCTTTTATGCTTATCTTGGTAGGATTGTCTGTCTCTTTAAGGGCAGGGATTCAGGTTCTTATTGCCCTCTTGCTCTCAAAGACCTAAGCCTGCTGGTTTTGGAAGAACCTGGAAGTAAGCGCCACTAGTTTAAAAGGTCATTAAGTTAAGCCCAGCTGGTTTCCAAAGCCAAACGTTATGGGGATTCATCTTCCCAGTGCAGGTCTGCCGTGCCTGGGGTGGCTGTTGTGGGGTCTGCTCCTGTCCCCTCTTCCTGCTTGTTGCGTCCCCTCCATTTGTGGTAAGTCCTACTGGGAGTCTTGACCACACCTCCACCTGTCCCACTCTTTTCAGTGTGGTCTCCTCTCTATGATTAACTGTGGAAAGCCTGTTCTGCCAGTCTTTGGGTTGTTTTCTGGGTTGGTTGCGCGCACGTGGCTGTTAACTAGGTGTGCCTGTGGGATGAGGGGAACTCAGGATCCTTGCACTCCTCCTACACCATCTGCCCAGAAGTCCGGTTGGCATTGTCTTATATTTTCTATCTATTTAAGTTCTCACTGTGTTCACCCACTTTTGTTCCATTTTCAGTTAGCATCTTTATGGCTATTACTTTGAGCTCTTTATCAGATAATTACTTATATCCAATTTCATTAAGGTCTTTTTATGAGCTCTTGTTCTTTCATTTGGAACATATTCTTCTATAGGAGATTATTTCTGAGAAAGTTTATCACTTATCCACCAAAGACAAATACCTACTTTTCTCTTTCTCAGAGACAAGGGCCAAATTAGTTTACCTTTGAATGGTAGAGTTAGCTTTTGATTAGAGCCACAGAAAACTGTACTAGGTAGATGATGAACAGGTTATAAACTGGTGTTAATTCACTGTCATATTAATTTAGATGCATGATATATTGGGAAAGAACATCATTTTAACAGAAAAGTATTTTTGTTCATAGTGTTTTTCTCAAATGTTCACCCTCCTTGTATCTGTTTTGGTTTTAGTCTGACACTGCAGGGAAATTCACTGTGAAGTATGGAACAAGTGAGCATATGCCCTCTGTCCTCAAAAGTTGGCATGCAAGCCTGTGAACTTGGAAAGAGAACAAAGCTTTCTAATATGGTAAACCAAGAAAATGTAGATTAAGAAGTCTGGTTTCCTCTTCTTTGCATCAGCACGTACCAGCTGTCAGATACCACTGAATAATCTGCTCCTCCTGTTCCTGAAAGGTAGATGTTATTATTAAGGCGTTTCCAAAAGGAAGTATGTTTTAATTTTGAACAATGGCACAAATGAAGTGGTAATGCAACAACAAAAGAGAAACTTGAAAAAGTACAGCCTTTGCATTTGTGATTTTTTTTGTCTGTCCCACCTAATTCCATTCTCTCCGGTGGTCCCTGAACCTTCACCAGCAGGCTGACATCCTGATAAACTCTAAAAGGAAGAAGTAAAACAATGTGAAAGGCAAGGTGGGTGTGGCAGCTAAAGAGGTCACGGTGAACAGAAAGTGCAGCTACTCAAATGTATGCAGATAAGGCCTTAGGTTCTATGGCTGAAAGGAAGCACACCAGATTGAAGAGTGCCCACATGGTACCAGATGACAGACTTCCAAGGAAAGAGCCCAGTCTTCAGGTTTTTCTGCTTCGCCTCCACTGCCAAACAAAGCAAGTTGCAAGGCCAGGCGTAACATTAAGCAGTAGAAGTCTTCCTTCCTTTGGGAATAGTTAGTGAAGGCATCTCTCTATGCCCTCTTCTCGCTAAAATGGCCAGCTTTCTCCTTAGGTCCCTGCTCCCGCTGTGAGAGAAGACTTGCAGAGGCTGTGATGGCATTGTGACAGAATGGCCATTAGAATAGAAGTATGTTCATCTAATCCTGCAAGAGTTAATTCCTCTCCCTGAGCCGCAAATTCTTCACCTGGAAAGTGTGGTAGGCAGATTGAACCAGAAAACAAAAGATTTATTTCTAAAAGACTTATTTTCTCTATTTCCTTCTTTACTTCATTCTCCCAATTAAAAAATTTAAGCCATAAAATCATAGTCTAGTCTAGCTGCTTTCCATATACCTGAGATTAATTCACATTCTTACTTTCCAGTAACATGATAAAGTCACCTTTAGAAACATATACACACTGGTTTCCGAATGACACCCCTGGGTCTTGGCTGCCAGTTTAGTCCAGAAACACACAGAATTCTAATGCCAGTCAATGTCCATGCCAGTATCCACTACCCATGTTCTAGTTGACACTCTCTCAGGAGATAATACTTTCCTTTCTAAAATATATACTTTTTGCTCCAAACAATGAGTATTTGGATAGGTCTTCATTTGACTCACTACCTGAACCATCAGCTTCTTATATTATTTCTCCAAAGCAGAATCAACTCACCTAATTTTGCGTCAAGTCACCGGGACTTTTTGTTGCATTAAAAACATTCAGGTATCACCCAACTCTAGCATGAAAGGTTTTTCTGAAATATCTTGCAGCATCAGCATTTTCTAGGTAGTCTAGTACATACCAGTCATAACAGATTTGTTCTGCCAAACATAGAACCCATTCAGTATTGCCCCTGTAGGAGTCAAATTCTTACTTATAACTTAATAAACAAAGTTAACTTTGTTCCAGCCCTTCTTATGGTTGAGACTTCCAAATTTACTTCATGTTCCACACTGCCAACAAAGTGTTCAAAGCACTTAATACTTACAAGTCACATCTTGTCCTCTTTCACATCCACATGAGACTGAGCCCTATTTCACTCTTGTTTAATTTTTATTATTGTGGTTATTAGTAATAAACCAACAGAACGAGGATAACAAAGGGAAAAGTGCAGGATAAGTAACTTCTTCCTTATGAATTAAAACACATGCACACACTTGAGTTACTCCCTCCCCACCCAATCCTAATGTACAAATAGCTACACAAAACAGTCCATAGAGCTCAGTGAACAGCTGATGCCAGGAGCTGGGCAAAGGACCCCAACTGTATGAAGTCTCGGGCTGATCTGGGTCTAGATGACCAGCTTCTCCACACTGAGAGTACTTGTGGTTTCATCCTCCTCATTTGACCCAAAATAGCCCGGGAGGTCCAGCATCCTCTGCTCGGCCTCAGTGAGGCCAAATGACGTATTGTCATAGGAGGCGAACTCAGGGTGGGCTGGGAAGCTCTGACACTTGTCTTTTCTACCCTGAGAAGGGCTCAGAGGGCTGACCCTCTGGTAGCTATCTTTGGAGGCAGTGGGGGAAGGCTGCTTCCTCGAGGCACCCCTGTGACTGGGGGACGGGCCCCTCCGAGCTCTGTGAGGCTCAGTTCTCTCACCTCCTACCACGAAGCCTGCCTGGCTATCCCCCAGGTCCGGTTTCCTCATGGGGTGCCCCAGAGTGTAGGATTTAGGGGGAGGGTTTAATGGACCTCTGGTTGCACCCGCCCCTTCCGGTTTCTCCGGAAACGGAGCAGCGCCTCGACTGTGTGGCCGAAGTCTGTCTTCGGTCTGGTCCCAGGTCCGCGTCCTAGAAGTGTAGGCGGCCTGCCGTGGCGTCAGAGTGGACATGCTCCTCTCCCGGAACGGCCGGGCCTGCTTGGCTTCGTGAAAACTAGCGGTCCTCCTGAAGTGGGAGCCCCGGGGGTGGCCCCTCTCCGGCAGCGCCCCTCTGCCGCCGCCGTGCCTCAGCGCGGACTTGCGGATCACCGTCTGGCTCGGGCTGACGGCGCAACTGGCCGGACGCACCGGGGGGTCCAGCCTGGAGGGGGGCCTGGCCGCGGCACCGCCCGCGGGCTGCTCCAGAAACGGGGATTTGATTCGGAACTTGTTTGCGGCGGCTTCGTCTGGGCTGTCCACGTCTAAGGGGGGCGTGGCGGCGTCGATGGCCGTGTCTGTCAGGGGACTCTGAGACACGTGGTACACCTTGGTGGTTTCCGTCAGGCCCTTCTTCTTCATCTCCTTCAGCTGCTGCTGGGCCAGGCGGTAGCTGAACAGCGGCGGGATGATCTTCTGGGCGCTGGACTGCACGCTCTCGCTGCCAGAGGCGTCGTCCTCGGGAGCCGCGGGCGGGCTGCGCCGGTAGGTCAGGGGGATGCCTACGTCCCCCGAGCCCCCCGCGGGCCCGTCGCCGGCGTCGGAGAAGCTCCCGCGTGGCTCACTCAGCTCGCAGATGTTCTCCTCATCGGAGTTCTTCCGGAAGCTGGGGGAGTGGACGGAGTTGTGCCGAGCGGGCGGGCGGCACTTCGGGGAGCGGCCGAACTTCCGCCACAGCGTGATGAGGACCGTGGCGAGGATGATGAACAAGCACAAGGAAATCCCAGTAACGGTCACGATGTTGTTGGACTTCACCGGACCCTGGGGCTGAAGAGGGGACGCACTGGATGGCTGGAAAGCTACAAGACAAGGGAGAGTAAATGTATTCTCTGGTATTGATTGCCTGCGTGGTTTTAAGGTTCTGATTATCTAGCAGTCCTAGAAAACCAGTAAAATAAACAAGGACTGGGATTTCTGGTCTTAACACAACGTGTCTCTGCTGGCAGCTTAAGCCAGACCAAAAACAAAAACAAAAAACACCACCAACAAAACAAAAACCAAAAACAAACAAACAAACAAACAAAACCACACAAAAAAACCAAAACCCAAAAAACAAAAAAACACCAGGGCCCACGGAAAAGAGATGACCAGATAAACCAAAATCAGGGGTGATTCCTGCGCTCACTAGCTCCTGCTGACACGTGTCTCAAATGTTCCACGTAGAATAAAGCAGCGTAAGGAAAGTTTCAGGGTAAAGTCCAGGTTTTTGTGTAAGATAAAGTACACACAGGATATCTGTAGTTAAATGTATCTTTGAGATGCACATCGGAAAATTCTTGTCAAGTATTAAAACCTGACACGCAAAATGACTCAGGTAGGTTGTATCTCAGTTTGCATATCTGAAGAAATTAATAGGTGAAAATAAATCTTTAGGCAATACTGAACGCTTCACGAATGTGTCCCATCCCTGCACAGGGGCCATGCTAATCTCTATGGTTCCAATTTTAGTATATGTGCTGCCCAGACAAGCACAAGTCTTTGCATAATAGAATACAATTCAAGTTTTCCTTCTAATGTCAAAGAACTGGCCTTCCTGGCTGAAGCCTCTTCTGTTCACTCTTCTATTTCCAGCTGTCCACTCTTGCTTCCTTCCACAGGGTGTTGATTTGTCTTATTTTTCCCCTGCTCTTTCCAACTGGTTTGTCCCATGTTCATCAAGATGTTTCACCAAGATTCAGGCACCAATGGGATAACCAAACTCATCAGCATCCAGCACCTTTCCCTTTGCCTCCTTCCTTGCCTTACCTGAGGATTGGATTTCATGAAGGGTACCACCTTACCTGCCCACCCCTTTTTGTGGAAACTGTGATGTACTTTGTTTATAAGCAAACAAGACCAGCAGCATGGAGTGTTCCTCACTATTCTCATTCCTGATTGCCATTTTCAACTGTTTCACCTCCATATCAAAATTCTACCTAAAAACATATTCTCCATGCTCGACTTTTCATCTCCATGACTTATTTATTTTATAACTGTTAAGTGTGTACCTCTTAATTGTCCTTATTTTGCCCATCCAACCCACTCACCTCCTTCAGGCAACTACCAGTCTGTTCTCTGTATTTAAGAATCTATTTTTTTTGTTTATTAGATTCCACAAATAAATGATATCAGGTGGTATTTGTCTTTCTCTGTCTGATTTACTTCCCTTAGCATAATACCCTCTATTAACACTGTTGCAAGTGGCAAAATCTCATCCCTTTTTAGTGTGTGGTGTGTGTGGTGTGTGGTGTGTGTGTGTGTACCACCTCTCCTTTATCTATTCCATCTATTGATGAGCACTTGAGTTGCTTCCATATTTTGGCTATTGTAAATGATGCTGCAATCAACGTAAGATGCAGATATCTTTAAGAATTAGTGTTCCTTTTCTTTGGGTAAATACTCAGTAGTGGAATTGCTAGATCATATCATATTTCTATTTTGAAGATCCTCCGTAGTATTTCTGCAGTAGCTGCATCAAATTACCTTCCTACCAACAGTGCATGAGGGTTCTCTTTTCTCCATATCCTCACCAACACTTACTATTTGTTGTGTTTTCATACTAGCGATTCTATCTTCTGTGAGGTGATATCTCATCTCATTGTGGTTTTTATTTGTATTTCCCTGATGATGAGTGATGTTGTACATCTTCTCAAGGGTCTGTTGACCATCTGTATGTCTTCTTTGAGAAAATGTCTATTCATGACCTCTGCCCATTTTTTAATTGGATTCTTTGTTTTTGTTTATGTGGTGTTGAGTTGTATCAGTTCTTTATATTTTTTGGATATTAACCCCCTATCAGATATATCATTTGCAAATATCTTCTCCTATTTAGTAAGTTGCCCTTTTGTGTTGTTGATGGTTTCCTCTGTTGTGCAGCAAAAGCTTTTTATTTGTAATCCCAATTGTTTATTTTTGCTTTTGTTTCCCTTGACTGAGGATACATATCCATAAATGTTACTAGGGGTGATATTCAAGGTGTCTTCTATTCTGATGCCCATGCCATCTACCCAGACCATCCCCCTAAACTCCCTCAAACTGCCATCCTCCAACCTTGTGGCTGCCATCAGTCACTAGCACCTGGGTCTCAGTCTTTCTCACCATCCTACAGCTAGGTCTACTTGGGCAACGTCAGTGCCCATCTAACATATAATGCCTTACCATTGTTTTCAGCTGCTCCTCTTCTGAAATCTTAAATTTCACAGCTCACTTTCAAGCTGTATCTTCTCCTCTTACTCAGTCAGTATTATTACGCTGGTTTTTCAACCTCACTGCAATTTCTGATTCCACAACTCATCCATTTATTCCCTCCCCATCTGCCAGCCAGCTCCTGGCCTCCCTTCTCTCCTTATACTCATGAGCCATCATATAAACCATTCTCTTGCCAATAACCTCAACTCTCTGACTTTTAGTACTGAGCCAGACTCCTTTCCTTGATCTACAGCAAAAGCCCATCCCTTGGTAAACCAGTACATGTGAATTATCAATTGCTGCACCAAGGCACTGAGCAATAGTGGAGAAAAAAATACATCTGTGAAGGTCAGTGCCTCTGCTACTGACAGCCCTGACCTCAGCTGCCCACAGTATGGGCAGCATGGGTTCCTAAGCAACTCAACTCTTCCATTCCCCACAAACTTTACCACTCTCCTCAAGTCCCCTACCAACCCTCCTCCTCAGAATACCACTGATTCACACAAAAATAGAGGCTATCTGGAAAGTACATCCCCCAGCTTAGCATCTCCCCTACAGACTTAGGAGCAGTCACACTTCTATTCACTTCTTTCTCTATGGAATTAGTGGGAGAAGTGTCTTCATACAAAGGCAGGTCTGCCAAGTGCTCTCTCGATCACCCTTCTCAAGGGGGATCAACCCTCTGTACCATTTCTCTCCAGCTTTTCCACTAGGCAGCTCCATGCTAACATGCTTAAGCTCTCACTTTTAATAGACCTTTCCAGAGCACTCTCACTACTGCCACAACCATATCTTATTCCTTGTCTTCCCAGCCAAGCTTAAAGAAAGAAGAGTCTAGGAGCATCTGGGTGGCTCAGTAGGTTTAGTGTCTGGCTTTGGCTCAGGTCATGATCTCACGGTTCATGGGTTCAAGCCCCATGTCAGGCTCTGTGCTGACAGCTAGCTCAGAGCCTGGAGCCTGTCTTCAGATTCTGTGTCTCCCTCTCTCTCTGACCTTCCTCTGCTCACGCTGTCTCTCTCTCTCTCTCTCTCAAAAAAAAAATGTAAAAAATTTAAAAAAAAGAAAGAAGAGTCCATATTTGTTGTCTTACTCCTTCTACATCATCATTTCTGACTCCTGCAACCTGACTCCAGGATTCCAGTGAAGTAGTTTCTGCTGAGGTCATTAATGATCTTTTAGCTAAATTCAAAAAAGTTTAGTCCTGATATTCCTTGAGCTCTGCAGTATTGGCCACTTCCCAACACTTCCTGAAATCTTTTCTCTTCTTGGCTCCAATGATAGTACTCACTTATTAAATTTGGAGAGAAGAACATCGACTTTGGAACAAGGAGATTTAGATCCTATCCTGGCTCCATTAGCTCTGCTCTCTCCACTGATGTCCTATCAACACCTTCACCTCCACATGCCCAAGACTCATCCTCTTTCCCCCAGAACATGTGCCTTATCGAATATCCTATCAAGGAAATGGCACTACTGTCCATGAAGTCGCCAGTACTAGAGTCCTGGTTTTCACCCTTGATGCTTCCCTCTCTAGCACTTACCACATCCAGAGTCTTTGAGCCCTTCCTTCCTCTGTCTTCCCACTGTCATCATTTCATTTTTCACCTGGGTTACTGAAAAGCACTTAACAAGCCTTGCTTCTGCTCTTCTTACCCCTTCCAATGTATTCTTACCACTATACCTAAGAGATCCCTCTGAAATACAGGCCAAACCTGGAAAGTCCCTCAGAATCTGGCTCCTACCTACTTGTCCACCTTCATTTTTACCACTCCCTCCTGGTACACTATACTCTAGATACATTAAACTATTCTTAGTTCTTTGGGTCTCTTAATGTACCATCTTCTTTCATGTTTGCATTCATTGGTCCCTTTGCTAAATTCCCTTTCTCCCTTGGTTCACCTCAGGGACACCTACTCAACTCTCAAACATTAGCTCAAATATCACCACCCCCAAGAAAGGAGTTATTTCCAGCATGGATTTTTACCCCTGAAAGCTTCCATAATAAGCTGTGGATATCTTTTTCATTGTAGGTTCTACACTGTACTGTATATTATTCCTATTTATGTGTCTGCTGAGCTACTATATCCTAAGTGCCTTCCAGATAGGAACATGTCTTATCCATATACAGTAAAACCTTGGTTTGCAAGCATAACACATTCTGGAAACATACTTGTAATCCAAAGCACTGGTATATCAAAGCAAATTTCAAGAAACATTGGCTCAGTTGTGATCATGTGACATTCGGCATCATGTACCATTCATATTGCAAGACAGTGCTCATTTATCAAGTTAAAACTTATTTAAAATGTTTGTTTGTCTTGCAGAACATTAACCAAACAAGTTACTCACAATCTAAGATTTTACTGTATTCCCAACTCCAGTCATAGTAACTTACTCATAGTTGGTATTCAATAAATGCTAGATTAATTCATTATTAAAAAGGTAATAGCAAAATGATGAATATCCCACCAGATGGAACAGGGGCATAATGGCAGTGGGTCCTCCCGTTCTCATGTGTGAATGAGATGGTCAAATTAATATAGAACTTGACACGGAAACATCCTTCAAAGCCAAACAAAACTAAACTCTCAACCAAGTGAACATAGTTGAATGATGAAAGACTTGTTCCTGACATAACTTCATTCACGTAAAGTGGCTGCTTATGTCCATGGGGAGCAGCAATTCAATTGCACACCATGGACCTCTTTATTTAGCAGTTATCTCTGACTGTGGCTGGCTCCCTTCAAAACCATGGCTGGAGAAAAGCCAAAGTGCTGCTGACCTCACCCGTTTGCCTCATCTACGTCTCTCTTTCACTTGAAGATTTCAAAGATTTTCAAAATAGGTTGAATAGGAAGATGAACATTTGGAACAAATGATCATTTTTATCCACATAAGCAGGTATCTGAAGACCTTTTTGCTAATTTATAATTTCTAGTTAGCAAGTTTTCCAAAAATATAGTATAAATTTCTAGTTCCCACCCAATATTAAAGAGTTAAGACAATAGAACATGAGTAATTCCATATATTCTCAAAACTAATTGCTAATTCCAGGTTATTGATGCTTCCAGAAAGCGAGAGTGGCCTGTGTAGAAAGGCAAGGTGTTCAAGATAGGTAGGTGAGAAGGGTCAGATCTAGTCCTCTGCTTTCTAGCTTGATGGTCTTGGGCAGGTCAGTTATCTTCTCTGTGCTGTGGAGTCCTAATTAAGTGTGATAATGTATTTAAAGTACTGACACATAGCAGATAGTCAATAAACCATTTATACTGTTGTCACTTCTAAAAGTACAGTAGAAGCCAGTGACAATTGATTGTAAATTCATTTGAGTTCATCTATTCATTCCTTCATTATGGAACTCTAGATAGAATATCTTAAGATGCCATCCCAGGGGCACCTGGGTGGCTCAGTCAGTTAAGCGTCTGGCTTCAGCTCAGGTCATGATCTCACAGTTTGTGGGTTTGGGGCCCACATCGGGCTCTGTGCTGGCGGCTAGCTCAGAGCCTGGAGCCTGTTTCAGATTCTGTGTCTCCCTTTCTCTCTGACCCTCCCCAGCTCATGCTGTCTCTCTCTGTCTCTCAAAAATAAATTTAAAAAACATAAAAAAAAAAAGATGCCATCCCAGAATTGAGATGAACGGGTATATTTGAAGGTAATTATACTCAAGACAGAAGCTGTGAAAGTAAAAGGGACTTATAAAGAAAGAGTAGACATAGAATAGAGTTTTAGAAAATATATGAAATATAACTGGAGAAAGAACACATTCAGAGTGAGGCCAAGGGCTTATGAAAGAAGAGAGGCAGGCTGAGGGCTAGCAGAAGAGCCTAAGTCTGAGGAAAATCAAAAGAAAGAATATCCTCAGGATGCTGGAATAAAGGGAACAAGGCCTACAGCACTGGCTGGAAAAATGAGATAGCACAAATGAATTTCTAAGGTCATAGGTGGGGACACTGGCCAAGGTGTTGCCAGGTGCCTGTGGTTTTTGCTAAAAGATGCTCTGAGATCCAAACACAGAAAAACATCTAACTCCTCCAGATCCCAAGGGACAAGGAACTAGGGATGGTTTTTGAAACTGGAATTGGAGAGTGGAAGAAGTTTCTCTAAGGGTCAGGACCAAAGCAAAGGCTGGAAAATTAAATGGGGGCTGTTTGTAGATCAGTAGGTGAGATGGTCTGTGGACAGAACAAAGATTGTTATTACTGTAACCTGTGGCAAATGAATGGAATTCAACTCTGTAAACTGAGGCACACCTAACTGAGCCCCATCAGCATTACATCTATAAACTGTTTGTATCAAAACTCACTGAACACCCACTAGGGCCTTCGAAATGGCTGAGAAGATGATGGAAAGGCTCGTCTCTAGATGATGACAGGAAGAAATCTCCCACCTTCTCCTCCTGAACAGGGGTAGTAAAGAATAAATGTAGGGCCACTTAGGGATAAGACAGGGTGACCTGACTCATTTTGACAAATAATGGTCTAGGGACACCTGGGTGGCTCAGTCAGTTAAGCATCCAGCTTTGGCTCAGGTCATGATCTCACGGTTCATGGGTTCGAGCCCCATGTTGGGCTCTGTGCTGACAGCCAGCTCAGAGCCTGGAGGCTGCTTCGGATTCTGTGTCTCCCTCTCTTTCTAACCCTCCCCTGCTTGCAGTATCTCTGTCTCTCAAAAATAAATAGAAAACATTAAAAAAATTTTTTAAAGGTCTATGTGGTCTTCTCTAAGGTGATGAGAAAAAGCATTTTTAAAATGTTCTTCTGCAATTTTGGCAGGAAGAAGTAAAGGATAAATAAGAAAATAAAAACAAAAGTATCCTAGGAAGACATGATCATCCTCCTATTTTTGTATTTTTAAAAATGATTTCCTTGTCATTTCCCTATCTTCCACAGTGTTCTGTTTCCTGTCATCTCACTGGCCAGCTACTCCCAGTCACAGAAAAACTAATGAGTACAGCCTTAGTAAAGCCAGCAATAACAGCAGTGTGTCAACGTGTCCACCTCTGAATTCAGGTTGGTGATTTTCAAGCACGCCTGGGTTCAACAGGCCCTCTGGGGACGTATTCCCGAAGAAAGAAGAATACCTACCAGCACAGTCCTCCAGGGAACACAGGGAGGTCTCCATGGACACTCCAGGGCAGCCAGGTCTGGAGGGGAAGGAAGTCAGGCACACGCGGCGTCGCTCTCTGACACCATCCCCACACGTGGCACTACACTGGCTCCACGGCTGCCATAGCCCCCAAGTTTCTGTAAGGACATTAGCCATGCTTTTAATACTAGTTCATTTGAGAATCAGAATTTAACTGCACCCAAATGAAGCAGCGCACTCAAATCTCAGTAAATAAAAATATTCCTAAAGATGTGGGAAGCTGGAAAGACTGTTTAACCACCCTTAAGACAAAGGAAAAGCTGTATAATTTACAAAATGTTACATGTTGTAACGTTTGTAACATGTTTACAAAATGTTAACCATTTTGGAACTCATCAGAGAGCAAAGGTCACAGGGCAACCAAATGGCCTAAAATATAAGGAAAGACAGGCTCCTCTACGGAAAGACAGGATGTAAACCTTGTTTCCCGATGTGGGTTCCAGGCCTCATATAAGCTAGTGAAAGGAAGTCATCTAAAAATATAATGAATTGCTAGAGGCCTAGTGTGGGCCAGCATGAGAATATAGAATCCCTGGGAGCCACATGTCCACTTGTACCCACTTGTAGGTTCTTCATGGATCCCATTGGATGCTCACAACAAGGACTGAGGGTAGGTACAAGACCAGAGAATTCCTTCCTTTTAGTGGAGGCCTGAGGATGGATGGGAGTGGCACTGTGAGAAAGACAAACCTCACAGAATCCTCCTCCCCATCCACTCTACCAACAAAAGCCTCAGCCATTGGGGACAGAGCAGAAGCCCTGTCACTTTAAGGGCATGAGTTGAGACTCAGGGTTGCTAAAGAATGGAAAAAGAAGGAACTCTTCACCCCTGGAGAGGAGCAGAAAATATACTGAGTTTGGACTATTAAAGAGCTTCCACCACTGGAGAGAGGCAAGATCAAGAAGGCCCCATCCATGAGACTCGGGGCACAGCATTTATCTAAGACTAAGGATGAATTAGAACAAGAGAAAGCTCTCCAGCTCCCATCACCCAAACCCTACCCTGCACCATGCTAGCAATTTCCAAGTATCAAGTACTAACAACCTACTGCTAGGACAGCAGCAAGAGTGACAGACAGACAGAAGCCTCTCTTGTGTGCAGGCGCAAACCTAAAGCTGAGGGTGTAACAGAAATGTGGAGAAAACCGTCTGGCAAGCCAACTCCTACCCTAACTGCAAAGTAACATTAGAAAACTCTGAACTCTGTCATGTACCGAGGATGGCCATAGCAACAGCACAAACCCAAACACAGATCAATTCTTTAGTGCACTGACCCAGTCCCCACACTAAAGGCCTAGCAAAAGCCAGGTATGCCCATTTCCCCTACATAAGTACTATTTATTGTTGTCTACAGTTCTAAATAAGACATGCAACTTTCAACCAAAAATTATGAGACACAGAAAGCAGCAGGAAAAAAAACTATCAATAAATAAAGTAATCAAGAGAACCAGACTCAAATGTGACCCAGGTATTGGACTATCAGAGAGAGAAGTTAAAAGACTTTAGTGGAAAGGTGAACAAGAGGAGTAGATGAAAATTTTCACTAGAGAGTTGTAAACTAAGAAGAGGTAAATGGAATGCTAGAAATGAAAAACATGGTAACAAACATAAAGAATGCCTTCTAGAATGCTCATAAGTAGACTTACTGAGGAAAGTAACAGTAAGTCTAATATAGGTCAATAGAAATCAATCGAATCAAGACACAAAGATTAAAAAGAGAGAGTGAATAAAACAGAATGGAATATCCAAGATCTGGGGGACAATATCAAATAATCTCTTGTTTAGGTTATTAGAATGCCAGAAGAGATAAAGAGAATCAAATAATGACCAAGAATTCCCCAAAATTAATGAAGTATACTAAGCTCTACCCAAGATGCTTGGAAAACATTAGGCAGAATAGATACAAGAAAGTAAATAAACAACAACAAAATTAGACACACTATATTTAAACTGATAAAAACCCAAAACAGAAAACTCTGAAGGCTGTGGTAGGAGGAAGGAAGGTGGAAGGTAGACATACATTGTATATGGAAGAATAAAGACGAGAAATACAGCAGGTAATCCAAGGAAAATGAAGTAATATCTCTAAAATAATGAAAGAAAAAAACACCAACTCAGAATTCTATATCCAGTTAAAATATCTTCCAAAAATTAAGGAGAAATAAAGAGGTTTTAGACAAACAAAAATGAATAAAATTAGTTACCAGCAGATCCTTACTACAAGAAATGTTAATAGAAAAGCTTTAGGCAGAAGAAATATGACACCAGAAAAAAAAATTGTGTCTGTACAAAAAACTGAAAAGTGCTGGAAATGGCATTTATAAAGGTAAAAATAAAACTCATTTTTTCTTACTTTTAAATGCTCTTAAACATAATGCTAAAGATGAATAGTATTATGTGTTCATAGCATATACAAAGTAAAATGTATGACAATCACACAAAGAATATGGGTGTAATGAATTGGGAGTGTACAGTTAATAGGGTCCTTATACTACATGTGAAGCAAAATACTATTACTCAAAGATCGATCAAGAATAATTAAAGATATATATTGTAAACTGCAGGACAACCACTAAAAACATTTTAAGGTATAAATAGTAAACCAACAGTGTGGTTAAACTAACCCATAAAGATATTCAATTAATAGAAGGAAGAAATGAGGAGGAAGAAACAAAGAACAGAATAAACAGATATAAAATGATCAGGATGATAGATTTTAGTCTAACCATATAATGTTTACACTAAATATAAGTAATCTAAACACACCTTTTAAAAGATAGAGATTGTGAGATTGGGTAAAAAAGCACAACCCAACTATATGTTACTTAAAAGAAACTCACCTTAAACATGAAATCAAAAAGATATATGCATGCCAATGTTTACTGCACCATTATTTACAATACGCAAGATATGGAAGTAACCAAAGTGTCCACTGATTGATGAATAAATAAAGATGTGGGGTAGGTACATACACACATACACACACACACACACACACACACACACACACACACACACACACACACACAAGAATATTACTCATCCACAAAAAAGGATGAGATCTTGCCACTTGCACCAACATGGATGGACCTATAGGGCATTAGGCAAAATGAAATAAGTCAGACTGGGAAAAACAAACACTATAGAATTTCATTCATATGTAGATTCTAAAAAACAAATGAATAAACAAACAAAAGGCAGAATTAGATGTATACCTACAGAAACAATCTGATGATTGCCAGAAGGAAAGGGGTGATGAGATGGGAAAAACAGATGACAGGAAGTGGGAGATACAGGCTTCCAGTTATGAAATGAGTAAGTCACAAGAATAAAAGCCACAGAATAGAGAAAACAGTCAATGATATTGTAATAGCATCGTATGGTGACAAACGGCAGTCACACTTGTGTTGAGCACAGCATAACATATAGAGGAGTTGAATCATTATGTTGTACGCCTAAAACTAAGTAACACTGTGTGTCAACTATACTCAAGTAAAAAAAAATTTAATAAAAAACTCACTTTAAAAATTAAATACATAAATAGGTTAAATGTTAACAGGTGGGAGAAGTTATACTCATGAACATTCATTAACAGAAAACTGGAGTAACTACATTAATATCAGACAAGGTAGACAGCAGAACAAGGAATACTACCAGGAATACGGAGGGACATTATTACATAATGATAAAAGGTCAATCTAGCAAGGAGTCTTAACAATCCTAAATGGGGGTGCACCTAACACCAGAGCTTCAAAACCCATACAAAATATTCCAGAACAGTTTACTGACACACGCAAGTATCTCTTCCAAGCATATATGTAATCACTGCCAGACAGAATAAATAGTCTCCTATAAAAAATTATCCTAAAACCCTTCTCTATCAGTACCCATCCAACTTCAAGACCCAGGTCATACCAACCCTAGGCACCAAAACACACTCTGCATAAAGGTCTTTCTTCATCCTTTGTGGGCAAAAATTCAATACACTCAAAGATATATAAAGCACTACAAAAACATAAGGAGAACACATAGGGCAAATACATTCTCAGGTAATCCAAGTGGTGCAATCTCTGAAATGAGTCATGGAATATGAGCTCTTTATAGTAATTAAAAGTCTCTGGGATTTTCACAAGAGTGGGAGCATTACAAACCACTGTCCTGGACCAACATCAACTGTGGTAATTATGTTCCATCCAGAGGTCCAACTGAACACAATATTGGTTCTGTGTCTCCAGATCACACTGCAGCTTCTCAAATGGGAGAACAATAAGCCGGCTTTTGTCCTTAAGCTACAGAGCTATTCAGACACTAAGCCCCTCGTGCCTGCAAAGCTTTGGGACTCTCATATTAAAATCTCTCTGAGTTAAAGTATGGTAATTTATTTTTGAAAAATCTACTGGGAATTCCAATACTGAGAAATCTGAACTGCAAATTAAATCAATGCATAGTTTATTCTTCTCTTATGCTCATATTTAAGACTACAAAAGGTAGAATTACAAATACTAATAATCTTTTTTGTAAACTCTCATTTACTTTACATAAATATAATTTACTTAATATATAAAGTTATTTGTCAAACTAAAAACAAAAATTCCACTAGTAGTGGCCAGGGGGGAAAAAGTTTTAATAAAAGCATGAAACTTTCTTTTTCATCAGATGGAAAAAGGTTCAAATGTGCTCTCATCAAGGAGGTGCAGCGACTCCAGAGAAGGTCATCTCCGGAATAAAAGCATGAAACTTAATGTCAAAAATTTCATTTTGAAATTTTTGTCCTAAGACAATCAACAATAAAAAGCAAACATTTAGGCTACATCTTATGTCCTTTAATTTTAAGCCAAATTAATCAAACGGGAAACCAGGAAATCAATCAAAGCAATTAACAAATTTAATCAGGCAAAAGTTTTTAATGCCTTAAGCAATTCTGTCTGTTCCCTGAAGATTTCTACCAATAACTTTGAGGGAAATACTAGGAAAAATGAAAAGATAAATGTAGTTCATGTTTTAGAAATAAAGAGCAAGATGACCAATATTTCAAATGCTCTTCATGAATGAAAGCTGTTTTGTTTGGTCCTGGCTAGATGTCCATACATGCACTCACACTGCATAACAAACCTGTTTGGCCAGGATAAATACCTTTCAGGCTACTATAGAGGATATTAATTCTGAAAGAGCATAATTTGTCTGGAATAGGAAAAGGGAGATTTGTTTATACACCTCAAGACTATCTGAAAGAATACAGCCCATGAAATATTCACAACTGGAAGATATTTTGCTCAAGAAACGAAAGCAACTAAACAAAACATGCTTGTAAGAAAGTTATCTAGGGGTGCCTGGGTGGCTCAGTCAGTTGAATGTCTGACTCTTGGTTTCAGCTCAGGTCATGATCTCACAGTTTGTGGGTTCAAGCCCCACATTGGGCTCACATCAGGCTCTGTGATGACAGTGCAAAGCTTTCTTGGGATTCTCTCTCTCTCTCTCTTCTTCTCTCTGCCCCTCTCCAACTTGTGTTCTATCTCTCTCTCCCAAAACAAATGAAAAAATTAAACATTAAAAAAAAGGACATTAGCTTTAAAAAAGAAAGAAAAGAAAGTTCCCTAGACAAGAGTGAGTAACTAAAAGCAGTAGATGCAGCAAAGGCAGCTGGATAAGCAGTTCAGACTTTCTGAGCACAGAAGAAGGCTCATTTACATTGGCCAAATCATGCTTGTGGATTCCAAAGACAGTTATGTGTCTTTCAAGAGGGGTGGACAGCATAAGATAAACCAGTGAGATGAGAAAATGGTATATGTTTTTTTCAATTTAAACACTTTATATTATTTAATACATGAATTGACAGTTGATTATATGGGAGGCAGTACAGAATAATGGTAAAAGCCCATCAACCACCGTTAGTGGCTAAGCCACTTAACCACCCACTGACCTTGGGCAAGTTACTTAATTTTGTGCTTCTATGTCTTCACCTATAAAATTGACAAAATTATAAACCTAATAGGGTTGTAAAAACTAAACAGGTTTAATATTTATAAATTACTCAGAACAATGCTTAGTTACAAAGTAATCACTATATAAACATCAGCTTTATTATGTCAGATGATCACACACAGAACATAAGATATCCTAAAGGATATTCCTAAGGAATTCCAAAAGAAGCATTTACTCTTTGAAGGATTTACAGATTCATTCACTTTCAAAGAACTATGGAGTATTAAAGCGTCTAAGGGTCTACTTGTAGGAAGTTTTAAAACTATATTTTCTGGTTTTAGGTAAACTAACTCACAAGGTGGACAGATAGCTTTAAAAAGATTCTGACAGGGAATTAAAGATAATACACAATCTGCAAACAGGAAGGAACTGACAGGGTTGATAGTTCTGTTCTTGGTAAAAAGCTCTTGTTCAGTCATTATGAAAGAAAAACAAGACCATTTAATCACAGAAATGAGAAGACGGCCTAAAAATGTAATCATCAAGGAAACTATATATTAAATATATACACTTCTTATTTATCAAAAAATAAGTTTAAAAAAACTACATGACTATGACTTCATATCTGGATTGGCCCCATTTGCATTCAATTTTCACTTTAAGAAAACATGTATTGAACACCTATTAAAGTGCCAGGCCTTCTAAGTAGGCCAAATAAATAGCATAAATAGCTTCATGGCAGCACAAGTTGGCTTTTCCTACCAAATGCACTTCCCCCATGAGGGCGGACAGAGAAAGACACTGAACAAATCATGACAGAAATGATCAGTGCCATGAAAGAGGAACAAAGGACGCCCCGCCAGCTTATAGCAAAGAATTTAGCTAGTTTGGGGTCAAGGAAGAGTAACCCAAGTGGGGACTTGGGAGACAGGCTGATGTCAACCAGGGGAAGGTGGGAGGAGGCGCCTGCCCAGGGATGGTGACTGTGGGCTGGGCAGCGCAGCCACCGAGGGCCCTGTGGATTCTCATCCTCATATCCAGTGAGGGGGCTGAATGACTGATTTGAAGCAGGGGAAGAGCCTCCGCAGACCCGAATTTTAAACAATCCCTCTGGCTGCAGTGAGAGAACAAAGTGGATGGGGGAGGGAGCTAGAATCAATTAGGAATCTGTTGCAATAGGTCAGCCAAGGGATGAGAGAGGTTTAAACCTAGTGGTATCCGCAGAACTGGGGCAACGTGGAGAGAGTCAGACCCCGAGGAGACAAAACTCATAGGACTTAGTGATTTATTATTTACAGGAGGTGAAGGAGAGGAAGACTCCCGGGTTTCTGCTTTGAACAATGAAATGGGTGGTGGAGGCCTGTCCTGAGGAGCAGGTTTAGGGGGGAAGATGAGGAGTCTACTTCTAGGGAGACCTGTGAGGGGCGACAGCTACGCAGCAGCACTTAGATGCAGGGAAGGGATGCCAGGCTGGAGTCCTTGGCATCAGGTGTGTTAAGAGTAAACAAAGAGGATCTAGTATAAGATGCAAAAGTCCAGGAGCGCCTGGGCGGCTCAGTCAGTTACGTGTCTGACTTTGGCTCGGGTCATGATCTCACAGTTTGTGAGAGACCCCCATCAGGCTCTCTGATGACAGCTCAGAGCAGAACCTGCTTCGGATTCTGTGTGTGCCTCTTCCTGCCCCTCCCCTGCTCATGCTCCCTCGAGCTCTCTCTCAAATGTAAGTAAACATAAAAAAAAATAAAGATGGAGGACTTCCCTGGCCCATTCTGTCCAGACCAGGGAACCTTGCCCGAGAATGCTCTCAATAAAGGCCTTTTACATTTAAAAAATAAATAAATAAAAAAATAAAGATGCAGAATTCCAATAGTTAATGGATGAGACCAGGTGGTAGAAGTGGCAGGCGAAGGCGACCAGGAAGGAACAGCCAGGCAGGTGGGAGGTAAGCGAGGCGAGCGTGGGGTCACAGAATCAAGGTCAATGAAGACAGACTGCAAAGCTCCTAGGTATTGGGAACTTGGAAGTCAACCGCTGGCTGCTTTAGTGAGAGCACTTTCAGGGGAGGGGTGTGGCTTAGACATGGGCTGAAAAGTGAGCATGAGGTGAGGAAATACATCACAATGTATAGGTGACTTTTTCAAGAACCTGGGCTATAAAAGGAAGAGGAGAGAAAGGCGGTATCTCGTAGGGGAGAGCCAGCGGATGAGGGGAGATGTCTGCTGTGTTTTTAGATAAGAGAATTAAGTATATTTCAAAGCTGATAGGGATGAGCCCATCAAGGGACAGTTAGAGACAGAGGAGGGAGAGGGGATAAGGATTAACAGAGGATTCCTGACATGAGCAAAGGGACTGGGGTCCACACCAGAGAGGAAGGTTGACCTCACATTGGAGGAGTGACACTTCTTCCATGGTGGTGACAAAGGAGGACTGACGGCTGCAGGCACACAGATATTTTAGTGACGGGGTGAGGTGACTTGTATCAGATGGCTGCCAGCTGCGCTGTGTGGCAGTGAGAGCAGCGCTGACCAGGGGAGCATGGTGGGCCCGGCTGCGGACGGAGGTGGAACCCACTCACAGTGTCCCTTGGTGCCCAGGCATGACCTTCTTGTGCAGCTTGCATGCCCAGCGGGCAGCCAGGAGGCAGCTGGATTCCTGTATCAGAAGGATTACAGGGCACAAGAGTTTAGGGTATTGGTAGAGAGAGATGAAACAGTCCATGAAATCTAGGCCAGAGAGGTTAAGTGCAAGAAGAGAACTGACCAGGGGGTATGGAGAAAGTCAAAGGAAATGAGCTTCCAAGGAGAGAAAGTGGGTGAAGCTGGAGCAAGAAACCCTTGGGGTTCCAAGGATAATCAGAGGTGTGGGCTGTCAGGGTGCCCGGGGCTTAGCAGGGATGAAGATGTCTGCAAATCAGGCAATCCCTGCCAGATGATTCTCTGGCCAAGACCAGGCCTGCACCCAGGAGAAGGAAAAGGAACACAATGAGGAGCGCGGGGCATGGACGGAATTGTAATAACCCTAGTTCTTTGTGATTACATAGGGCATTATGCAAAGAATTCAGAATCTGAACTTTGGGGAAATCTTGCTTTGAAATCTCACTTCTAAAGAAATGCATTCCTATAAATGGTAACATGAAAGAGACACGATCAGTTAGAGAAAGCCAGAAGTTAACTACATGCAATTTGAGATTTAGTTTTGAATTCTGCTCATACTTGCCGTGAACTTGCTGTATGATGTAATGATACAACTTTGTAAAGCATAATGACACAGCGGCCAAGTGTTAGGGGAGGACTTGCTCCCAACATGTCAAGCACAAAGCTGAGAACCGTGCACATGTGTTTCACGGGATTCTCACAACAACTCTCTGAGGCAGAAACCCTTTATCCCTGTTTTACTAATGGGGAAACTGAGACCTAGAGAAATAAGCGGGGAGCTGGGTCTGCTTATCATTACTCTTAGTTTTTCAGATAAGGACAGACAATGCCACTTGGGACCTTATGAGGAGTGAACCATAACAAGGATGGTACAGCTCACCTGAATTCAAAATAATAGCGTCCTAGACCTCAATCGCAGCAATTTCCTCCTCAACACATCCCCAGAGGCAAGGGAATCAAGAACAAAAATGAACTACTGGGACCTCATCAAGATAAAAAGCTTCTGCAAGGCAAAGGAAACAATAAAAAAAACTAACAGGCGACCGACAGAATGGGAAACGATAGTGGCAAATGGCATACAAGATAAAGGGCTAGTATCCAAAATACATAAGGAGCTCACTAAACTCCATACCTGAAAAATGAATAATCCAGTGAAGAAATGGGCAGAAGACATGAACAGACACTTCTCCAAAGAGGACATCCAGATGGCCTACAGGCACATGAAATGATGCTCAACATCACTCATCATCAAGGAAACACAAATCAAAACCACACTGAGATATCACCTCACACCAGTCAGAGTGGCTAAAATGAACAAATCAAGAGACTATAGAT
>NC_043703.1:60248624-60257626 GCF_006229205.1 Suricata suricatta | reverse complement strand
ACAATGGAGTACTACATGGCAATGAGAAAGAATGAAATATGGTCATTTGTAGCAAAGTGGATGGACCTCGAGGGTGTCATACTAAGCAAAATAAGTCAGGCAGAGAAGGACAGATACCATATGTTTGCACTCATACGTCTAATAGAACAAACCTAACAGAGGACCATAGGGAGGGGAAGGGGGAGAGAGAGATGGGGAGAGTGAGGGATGCAACTCATGAGAGACTATTGAATACTGAAAACGAACCATGGACTGAAGGGGGAGGGGGAAGGAAGGGAGTAATAGTCATGGTGGGGGGTACTTGTGGGGAAAAGCACTGGGTGTTATATGGAAACCAATTCGACAATAAACTATTAAATAAAAAAAAGAAAATAATAATTTTGACTACCTGAAGGCATCAGTTTGATTAAAAAATTTTTTTTAAATCTCAATACCAACCCTGGGCACCGAGGTGGCTCAGTCAGTTAAGAAACAGACTTCAGCTCAGGTCATGGTCTTGTGGTTTGTGAGTTCAAGCCCCACATGGCTTTTAGTGCAGAGCCTGCCTGGGACTCTCTCTCCCTGCCCTTGCCCCATTTGCACTCACATGCTCGCTTGCTCACTCGCTCGCTCTCTCCAAATAAATAGGTAAACTTAAAAATAAAATCTTGATACCAACCTATGTTTCTCTGAATTAGCATGCACTCCCTCTCCTTTGTGGAAAAATGGCTTCCGCTTGAAACGCCAAAATCAAAGCAGTATTTATTCCTCCCCATGTCAAACAAAGTGCAGTTGAATACTGTTCTCCTCTCTCCCAAGGTCAGGCTGCTTTCAGCTAGCCGGATGGTCCCTTCCCCAGGGCGTCGGGGGGCCTCCTTGAAGACCCCGATCACTCCCTGGACGAAGACGCATGGCGGGGGCAGCACCAACACCTCCACCGCTGACTCACACATGAGTTCTGGCACCATCACCAGTTTGTACCCAAATTTCCGGGCCAGGTCAATGGGTCCCGTGGAGGTAATGACGGAGTCTTGGCCAAGCAGCTTCAGCACCACAGTGACGTAGGCTTCCGGCCCCACGGGTGCACAGCCAAATTCAACCCACTGACCTTGAGAGAGCTGTGTTGTCTTGCTGGTTCGTATCTCCAGTGGCTCTCCTGGACTTGTTCTTGCCTCGGGAAGGCTGTTGGTAAAGATAACATCCACCAAGATGTCAGGCTGGTCCGCAGGGAATGAGCACAGGGGCTGCCTGGTAAAAAGGCCCACCTGGAAGGTGCCTTCTGCTGCCTCGGACGTCCTATTCAAGTCCACGTGAAAGACAGGCCACTCCACCTTGAGGAAGGCATTTCGCTCCCACAGGCGAACTGGAGTGCTGTTGTCTGCCGCATCTGGAGTCATGGTGAACCAGTAGTCTCCCGCCTCCCTGAAGTAGAAGCATTCAAACTCAAGTGTTCCCCGGGATTGGTTGGTCAGGAGGTGCTTGGTGGTAACAGTCTGATTGGTGTTGGCCTCCAACAACAGGACAGATACGTTCCTCAGCGTCCCATTGGCACCACTGAAATACTGGAAGTCCACAGATACTGTGTTGTTGCTTAGTGCTACATGGCCAGGCTTTCCCAGGAGGAGATATTCAGCTTCTGCAAGAACTGAAATGAAATGGTAGGAATTGGTTTTACAAAGGGATCTTTGAGTAGCACTATTGGTAACATCAAAGAAAACAGCACTTCATACATAAGAGAAGTTTGAAACTCAGCCAAAGAGGATGTAAAATGATGCTGAGTGTCGATTCTGTTAGCTGGGCACTGCCTATTTTCGTTCTAAAGTGGCTCTGTGCTTTCATCTTCATCTTTCATGGCTATGTTTACAACAAGGAATTAGTGATAAACATCCTGATTTCACATTCAACAAAGTAACACATCTGCAATGAAAATTTGTAAAGCAAGAGTAACAATCGATAATTCTCAAGATGTAATTCAATACTTTCCTTTTCTCATCTTAATCTGTTAAAAAGAAAAAAAAAACCCAGATGGAGACATTTGCAAACCCAGATTTCATAGTTTCTACCTACCCTGGGAATGAGATCTTTCCGCACTCAATCTGAAATTTCCTGCACCAGTGAGGTTATATCCATGATTAAAAAAAAAAAAAAAAAAAAAACCCAATAAAGACACCCAACATCTCTTTTCCACAAAAAAGACATCCTGACCTGAAACAATCCTTTCTTTTCTTTTGCTAATAACTTCTTGCCCCACCCTCCTTCCTATTTGGACCATCTCTACTTGCTAGATGGGATGCTGCCTGATTCATGAAGCGCTTCACTCAGTTGAGTTTTTTGTGTTTGGGTTTGTGTTCTTGTTTCAATAAATCACAGTCTGGTGTTTAGGTATGGGGAGAAATGGATAAACAGTAAAGTGAGAAAACTTGATTTATGTGATGCAATACAGACTGCTCTGGAGGACTTAGAATGAAAGACCCAAATATACTTCAAAGTTATCTTCTGATATTCAAGCCAAGCACTTAAGCATTTTCACCAGTAAAGGAATCAGTGCCCTTGGTTTCTATGAAGCAGAAATTTTTAGATGAATAAGAAATGCTGACACTTTATTCTGCGCAGAATAAAGTGTCAGCATTTCTTATTCATCTAAAGGGATAGAGTTAATGTTTATGAAACACCCAGGCTTCTTGGCAATTTTAATGACATCATGGTAACCAATGCTAGCCTAGGTGTGACAGATGACTGCTAGCCCACAAGTATCACTATATACTTTTTAAAAGTATCAATCATATCTTTTTAAAAAGAAACCCATCAGAGCAGCTGAAGTAAAGAGTGGAAGAAACACAGACACACAGGAATCCTTGTTTCTATTTTGAATCCTATCCAAATACATATCAAAGGAGACAGCATTTGGCAATGCAACAAGGAGCTGGCCCATGGCTAGGGAAAGAAACAATCCTAGATATAAGGCCTTGTGGGGGTCTTTTGGCTTGAAAAATAATATGTGTAAGCATGAATTAATTATCCTTATTATGATTATCTTATACATACATAATATACACATGTCATAGATATGTTCAAAGGGCATCGAAGTGTTACTTGGGCCGGTGGTCTTTAAATATACCCTTACATGTATTCGGTTAATGATCATTAGAATCAGCACCTGAATATGCTGGCATAGAGATTTTTTTCAGTTTTTAAATGTGTATTTACTTATTTTTGTGAGATAGAGAGTGAGCATGAGCAGGGGCGGGGCAGAGAGAGAAGGAGCTACAAAAGCCCAATGCAGGGCTTGAAGCTGTGGGTTCAAGACCTGAACCAAACTCTGACACTTAAGGACTGAGCCACCCAGGTGCCCCTGCTTTTCTTTTTGAAACAGCTCAGTGCTTTACACAATTCTTATGTAAAATGAGATAAAATCAAATGTATAAAACTTGGATAGACTGGAATGCTTGATCAACACTTGTTTGAAAACCATAATAGAATGAAGTTCTTTTTTTCCCCCCTTTAGTCAAAACAAAAGTTGGGAAGAGATACTCCCGTTTGGAGAGAGATAAGTCAAGGTTGAAGAAGATAGCTGATTCTGAGCCAGCTGTGCCTGGTTCGGAGCCCACCTAGCACCTACTTGTAAACAGGTGTTTTAACGAGAAGGCGTTAAGATGAAGGAAGGAATTAAGACTGACTACTGAATAGTGAAACCGAACCATGGACTGAAAAGCGGGGGGAGGGGGGGGGGGGGGTCATGGAGGGGGGCACTTGTGGAGAGAAGCACTGGGGGTTATATGGAAACCAATTTGACAATAAACTATTATAAAAAATAAAAAAATAAAAAGACTGAGAACAAAGGTCAGATTAATTTGAATCTCCTGGGGCAGGATAGTTTTTGATGCATTTCAAGATTGAGACCACACACCATTTAGGTTAACTAACAAAAGCCTATCATTCATGATAGGGATTGTCAACCAGGCAAATCAGACTCTGATTTGATGGGCATCCAATAAATTAAGAAGACACACAGGCCCTGTCAGTAGTGGAGGGAAAAAACTACAATTGATGGGTTCCTGTAGCCCACATAGCAGGTGTGTATTAGGAGAGAACTTGCTAGTTTACTATATAGAACTCTTGTTTTCATAGACAAGGCTATATCCTCATTTAGAAAACTACAATTTAATTATACCCCAGTCTGGCTACCACAGTATAGTTTTCTTTATTCCTTTAGTTTGCCTCTCCCCATTCCTTTATTATATTTAAACTAACTGGTGTCTCAGTATAAGCATGTGGCATTTTAAAAAAAACCTGGTAATGGCATATTACCATATTACCATGATCAGTAGTGAATGGAGAGAAAAAAAATCCCAGGTCTAGGAAAATGCTTCCTTTCCATTAGCAGCACATACACTCTACTTTTATGCTCATTGAACTTTTATTCTCATATTCCTGTAAGATATTTACTCTCAACAAAGATAAACATCCTTGCAGACTTCGTATAAATAGAAAACTCTGATGTCTTTGTCATTACAAAACCAAGGACACTTTTGTAATTTTTTGTATGAGACTGCTATACGTAGATAGGGATTTTAAGCAGGGATGAATAACATTAAGATAATTGAGTCCTAGACTGATTTTCAGCAAATCAAGCATCCTATTTAAATAAAACTCTTCAAAAGAAAAGGCCGAGGAAGGTAAATCGCTGGACAAAATGAACAGTCCACACTCTGGTCCAGTTATGTGGATGCATCATTGATGCCACACAAGCCATGATTCTTTGGATCATATTTCTTCATCAATTTGAAAACAATTTCCACTCTTAAACAACCAACTGCTTACATGTCTATGAAATATTTGTAAATCATCAAAAGAAAAGGAGTATTATATTGGTGAATCTGTTAGTTCAGTAGTTGCATAAAAGTCTGAGTAATGAACTCAATTTTCAGTTGAAACAAAGCGAATAAGGAAAAGTAACAGTAATCACCAACTCTATGCTCAGTCAAGGTGTTTCACCTTTCTTATTTTATCATCACAACAGTCCTGTGATGTCAACAAGAAACTTGTGTAGGGAAAACAACTGGCAAGGACTGAAATGTGAACTGGCTCCAAAGATATTCTAACAGCAAAACTCTCCTGTAAAGTGAAATCTAATGGAGAATTCCAATTAAAAACAAAACAAACAAAAAACCAAAACATCATCATTTCATGTGTGTCTGAGTAGAATTTCCACACACAATACTGAACTACTAGGAGATCAATCAAAGAGAACTCAACATAACATGTTTGAACTCAACATAACACACTAGTCTCCAATTTGTTGAAATGAAAATGGGGGGTGCCTGGGTGGCTCAGTTGGTGAAGCAGCCAACTTCTGCTCAGGTCATGATCTCTCAGTTTGTGGGTTTGAGCCCCATGTAGGGCTCTGAGCTGAGAGCTCAGAGTCTAGAGCCTGATTCGGATTCTGTGTCTGCCTCTTTCTCTGCCCCTCCCCCACACATGCTCTCTCTGTCTCTGTCTCAAAAATAAATAAGTATTAAAAAAATTTTTTTAAGTGAAAATGCCTTGTTTTTTAATTCTCATTCTAAAGGCTTAAAAATATATCTAAAGGGAAGTTTGAACCAATATGTACAGAACCTTAAGAGAACTCAGGGTTGCAAGGATTCTAGTTTAAAAGGTACAGCGCTCTAGACCCTGCCCTGCCTCCTTCATGCAAGGTCATCAACATCCATGCATTTATCAACCCCACGTTTATGTTTCTTCACTGACACTGAAGCATGATGTATACTTACTAATACTCACCATAGTCACAAAGTACCACCAAGAGTAGATTTGAAAAATCTTTCAACATTTGTTTCATTCTGAACGGCAAAATCCCAGGTCTTTGGTCTCCTCATGTCCTTTCTCACATCCAAACCGTGATTGTTCTGTTCAAAAACACCTGAAATTAGAATCTCAAAAAATGATGCCCCTGTTCAATGTGATTCATAAAAACGGTCATCATGAAATGGCAAAACTGTTCTGAGAAGTCACACTTCATAGGTGAAAATAGGGAGGACGTGAACTTTCCTCGGGAAATGATTTGTGATTGCCTCGTTTGTTCATTGCAGCTCACCTTGAAGTACGTTCACGTATGCCCAACGCCAAGATTATCTTTGCAAAACACCAAGTCTCTTATCTTTCTAACACAAACTTAGGAGAGTTTATGTGCCAAATGTCATCAAAGCTAAGAGCCAGTCTGGATAATATACTTTCACCTATTTATCTGTTTGACATTTCACACCAATCAATTTGCTAAAATTTTGCCAAATTTTCATCTTGCACTGTGCTGCATAGACCAGGCTCGCCTCTCCAAATGGACTTACAACCACAGTCTTTTCTGCACAGGCGGCATGTTACCTGGGTTGCTTCGTTTCTTAATGCCTAGGAGCTACATCAGGACTATCAAGCTTTAAAAAACATATTCAGAGTACTGCAGTTAAAAAAGGGACACTGACTTCCCTTGTTTAGGGAACTCTAAAGAGAAAAACAGTAAATAACAATTATCATCTTCTGTCAGTTTTCCAATACTTATTGCTGTCAGTATGCATCAGGAGAAGGATGATTTCATGCAGCAATCTTGCCAGACCACCTAGGAGGGTAGGAAAGACCTTACTGGCCTGCACTTCAGAATGATTTGTGGGAGGAGGTACTTACTTTGATATAAATAGACTAGACTGTAGAATAAGATTCAGGGGACTTATCCATTTTTTTCATACTAGAATCTACTAACCTAAGGGCTACTAACATAACCAACTAGGTCTTTTCTTCATGTTTATATTTCCCCATCATCTACAGTTAATGTATTTTAATAATATACTACATTCCAAATACATGTTACATCTCTTCAGAAAAGACAGAAATTAATGGAATTAAAAGGCCCATTGAAATAATAATAAAAAAAATTCAAAAGAAAAAAACCGTGATTTGTCTCTATGAGCTTTCTTTCAGTAGGAATTGGTTGAACAAAGGAAACACTGTACTTCCTCAAAGGGAAGCAGAGATTTGAAGTGTAATTAGGCAGATGTTTATGGGTCACTCCCCTCCTCAACATAAAAAGAAAATTCCATTTAGGGGCACCTGGGTGGCTCAGTCAATTAAGCGTCTGGCTCTTGGCTTCCACTCAGTTCAAGATCTCAAGGTTTGTGAGTTTGAGCCCTGCATCAGGCTCTGCACTGAGTGTGGAGCCTGCTTGAGCATTTCTCTCTTCCCCTGCTACGCTCACTCTCTCCCTCTCTCTCTCTCAAAATAAACAAATAACTTTAAAAAAAACATTAAAAAAAAGAGAAAATTCCATTTTTCTGGAATTAGGCATAGATTTGACCCAATCCTTTCCTTGAACCTGAACAGGGAAACACGGTCAAAGACAGCAGGTGAGCGTCACTGCCTCTCCCAAGCAAGCGTGGGTACTTAAGACAACAAAACGCTTCCTTTTGAATTACCGATACTCAGTAACCAGAGTAAGGAGAAGCAAGCATCCCTAGCTCCCAAAAGTTGGACAGGCTCCTCCCAAATTGCTTGATTTTCCACGATAGCTGTTTTTTTTTAAAGAAGTTCCTAATCACAACTGATGCTGTGATTATAACACATTTTCCTTCTTATGAAAGTGATCAGTAAAACAGAGAATAGTGTGATAATCTGTAATTAGAACTGAATGGAAATGGAAATATAAAATAAACCAGCCTACCTAAAAATCATAATATGGATTTTTAAAATATTTGTCTTAAGTTTTTGAAAATAAATGCTTATGTTTTACTAGCTCATTCACTAATCTGAAGACCTTAAGAGAGCACCCCACAATGGAATGGAATGCTGGGTAAAAAGCACTACATTTTTTTTTTTAAAGAAGATTCCTTCCTTCCTCTCTCTTTACCTTGTTTGCTTATTGTCTTCCAACATGTTGTTTCCAATACCATGACTGGCTACTTACAATGTTTGGCTTGAGAATCATCTTGAGAAAATAAAAACTTCCGTCTATTTTATACACACTTAAAAATACGTCTCTATAGCATTCACAGACATAAACGTTTACAGAAAAATTCCAAATGCATAAGGTAGAGGGTAGGAAGAAGTAGTGAATATTTTCAGTGGCTAATGGCATCATGCCAAGCTCAGACCCCCTGCTTTTGCTGAAACTAAGATTATTTCCTACGATGTCTTCATAGCTGAGGGGGGGAAAATGGAGTTTGGGACCAATGATTTATCAAAGAATAACACGGAAAACAAAAAGAAGCAAAGTGATTTTATGCCCTCTGACAAACACGCACCCGCTCCTGTGTATCTATCCACCTAATACTATTTATTAACAGGAAATGCCTAGTTCCAAAGCAGCCTGTGTAAACAGGCATTATTTATATATTAAGTGCAGTGGGCTCTGCCTGGCCCCACGGGTTGGACGCAGCTTCCCTAGGAGGCTGTGTGCTACCCCATCTACAGCTTCCCAAAAGCCCACAAGTCAAGTTTATGCCTGGAAATCTAGCCTGGCCCAAGGTGTCAGCGCAAAGCTCCCTTAAAATGAGGACCGTTCTGAAATGCTGAAATCTTATACAGTGTGTACCCCAGAAAAGATTTCTTTTTGGAAAGAGGCAAACTTGTTCAGAAACGCGAAGTACCCCAAGGCGCTATCTTTTAAGGGTTCTGACCAATCAGACTCAACACCAGTCTGCGGCCAGCCTGGGTCTCTCGGTAACACCTGTGCCAAGAGAGCCGGGACTCCGCGACGCGCAGACCGACGCTTTTTACCTCCGAGTGTGCCCTGAAGCGGAGGCTGGGCACCCAGCGGCGAGAGAGAGGGCACCGCAGCTCCACCTGCGCTCCCGGTCAGCGGGCAGGGCGGGACCGGCGGGGTCCGAGGGGTCCACGGAGGCTGGCGGGCAGCAGGCTCTTCCTACCTCTCGAGACTGGCGGGCGCAGCGGCCAGAGCCGGGGCGAGCGAGGCGGCGAGGCGGACGCCGGGCTGGTGGCCTCGGGGGCCGCGAGGAAGCGCGCCGAGCATCCCGCGTCCC
>NC_043703.1:60219150-60248524 GCF_006229205.1 Suricata suricatta | reverse complement strand
GGAGCCGGGCAGAGCCTGCGGGGGGCGGCGGGGCCAAGGGCGAGACGCGGGCTCCCCTGGCTCCGAGTCAGTCACTTCTCCCCCGGTGGCATTTTCTTCTGGGGGAACCACAAAAGTAAGTCATCCAAGTGGCCTAACTGGTGGGCAGTAAACTTGACTTCCCAAATGTTCTTGAGGACTCTCAAAAGAGAATAGTTCAGGTAAAGTGCATCTCAGTTTCGGTTTTTCTGTATCAGGAGCCAGAGTTGGTTAAATTAAAAAATGACTTTTAAAAACTCTTAATTTGCAAGTGTGAAAGTGGTCTTTTTAAAAGAATATTAGAGGATAGCGTTGCACCTTACCAGCTGTGCTTGTTTTTCAGTCCACTGAGAAAAATGTGAATAGCTTCCCATTTGCTTTTCTTCTACACAAAATATACCATTTTACAGACATAAGTAGGGTGTGGTAATAGAAATTAGAACATAGTGGTGGCCTCTAGGAAGCACGTGACTGGAAAGGGGCACCAAGGAACTTTGGGGATGTCAGATATGTTCTGTTGGCTGGGGTGTGAGTTACATGGATATATCACACATTTGTTAAAATACATCTAACTTAGACCTGTGCATTTCACTGTAAATTTTTACAATTTTTAAAACAAAAATACCGTATTTGCAGGTCCTTGAATTTATCACTTGATCTTTGAAAAGACACCATAATTCCTTATCAGAGTTATCAGAGGTCTCTGAGGTACCAAATTTGCTAAGTACTTCCCTTGTCCAATAATTGATACTGTTAGTACTAATTCAGTCCATCCAAGGTGTCACTGATAGAATCATCTAGTCCGACACCCATTCATCAACTCAAGTCGGAACTTCTTTTTAAATACATGCCACAGTCCTTGGCATTTTTGAAAGCAAAAGCTCAATGTAGAGTAGGCTTTGGAGTTACAGAAAGCTTAGTTCCAGCCCTGCTTCGGTCACCTTGGCAAATACTTAATCCCTCCTTTCCCCCACCATAAAAGGTATATAATAGGAGAACTGACGTTATGTGATGGTGAAGTGAAATAGATAGAAAGCAACTTGCTCTGTATTCTTGCAGACACAGTCTCCCTAGAAATCCACCATTGGAATTGAGGCGGCCCTAAGTCCAGGTACAAGTGGCTGGGTCAATGTGCTTGGATACTTTTAAAATAAGACCTGTAGGGGTGCCTGGGTGGCTCAGTTAGTTGAGTGTCCGGCTTCGGCTCAGGTCATGATCTCACGGTTTGTGGGTTCGAGCCCTATGTTGGGCTCTGTGCTGACAGCTAGCTCAGAGCCTGGAGCCTGCTTCAGATTCTGTATCTCTCTCTCTCTCTCTCTCTCTCTCTCTCTCTCTCTCTCTCTCTGTATCTCTCTCTCTCTTTCTCTCTCTCTCTCTCTGACCCTCCCCTGCTCGCTCTGTCTCTCTCTCTCTCAAAAATAAATAAAAAACATTAAAAAAAATAACAGCTATATTGAGATGCTTGATCATTTTGTCTTAATTAGAATTCTTGCCAAACTGTATTTGCCTTTATTGCAGATTTAAGGCTATAATCTTTTCTAAAGGAAGGTAACATAGGCATGAAGGGGAAAAAAAGGCTTACAAAAGAACAGTGAGATGGTCTTGTTGCGATTAACTAAAACAAGCTGCTGTCAAGGTGTCTTTCTCTTTCTGGGTCAGTGACTGGTCTAATAATTTTGTGCAAATTGTGTCAAAGGTATTCACAATCTCGACAGTGTCCTTCATACACATGGAGAGATCTTTTATTTCTTCAGATAATGCTTGGAGAGAAAAGCTGAAACTGACTCATGATTACCAGGACTCAAAGAAGAACACAACTGACCCAATTTTCACACTGTAACAACAAGATCTTACATGTGGGTTGACCTGATTTCTGGAGAGCACATCAGGGATCTGCCCCGTGTCATGGAATTTGGTAAGGCAGAGTAGCTCAGGCTCAGTTCTGACAAGTCTGGCTGAGAAACCTCTCGGGCATATGGTAGAGGACACAGATTGAGGTTTGCAAGTCAATTCACAACACATCATAGTCCAAAAATCATTCAAGTTTTTAGCTAATACTTAATTAGGAACCTGCCATGTACAATCACTGTCCTAGGCCAGGAAAGATTTAAAAGATTCAATTATATGAGTGTTTGAACTTTAAAGAAACCCAATTCCTCTTTTTTTTTACGGCTTCAAGACAAAATATAGTTATGTAAACAGGACAGATAGTAACTATTATGGAGTTTAGAAATCGAGTCATATACTGGAAACAGATTTTTCTAAAGCAGGCAGGAATGAGCCAAGTGGGATTCTGATAACTGGGGTGGAGACGGAGAGGTGGATGTAAGAAGTTAAAGGAAGGGGCGCCCTTCATGCTGCTCCTCTAACCCAACGGCCTTCCACTTACTGACGATCTCTTGGTCCTTGTGAGCTTGGTTTCCAAGGCTCTTCCTCTCCCACAGGAACTGAAGGCCCCTCCTCCTGTCTTGCACAGCACGGGGCCTGTGCCCCTTCCATGACCGTGCTTCATTCCTTCTTGAATTAAGGTTGTTTCACTAACTATGTCACCCTTTTAAGGGCAGGGACTGTATCTTATTCATTTTGGGTCCACCCCCCACCAGTGGCCCACGGAGTTCCTCACACAGTCAATATGAACTTTTAACAAAAAAAATTTTATTGAATTGAATGGGAGATAAAGTAGGATAAATGGAGCCAGGTTATAAATAGGTATATCCATGAGAGTTCATCCATTCACTTACTATTTACTGAATGCTTACTGTGTGCAGGTCCTGTTCTGGGCTCTGAGGATATACCCACCAACACACCAGACAAAAATCTCTCCCCTTGTGGAGCTCACACTCTAGATCTGTCTTAATAAGGGATAAGATTTGCAAAAAATTCACATAAATCCAACCATAACTAATGGCCAAAAAACAAAAACAAGACACATGTTTAAATAGCTCAATTACTGGTGTTTTAAATGTCTACTGTTACTATGTAGTTTTTATTGTCTATTGTACTTACTATTTTCATAATATATTCATACCCATGTATTTACAGGGATTCTAGTTATAAGACTATATAAAGATCTTCACTGGCAATTTAATAGAGTTTCAGGGATCATTTTGAGCATGCTTGATTTCATTCCGAGGCACAGTCTTTAAAAATCCAACCATCTTATGAGGTGCAACTCTGCTGTACCAAAATGAAAACAGGGATGTTGCTGGGCAGAGCATGAGCATGGCCGCCTGACGCATCCATGTCTGGTCAGGCGGGTCTGGTCACAGGGAACCATACTTGGAGAGACGGAACATTCACGTGAATGCACAAGGTCAGTTAACAGTGAAATTCACATCAAGGATTTAAAAAAAGTTCATGAGCCATTTTCCATTCTTTTAAAGAACTAAAACAGTAAGATTTTGAGTCAAAAATAAAAAAAAAATTTTAATGTACTGGCTTATTCTGATTAAAGGTTTATCATTTTCATGTTTTTCAAAGCGTATTTTAAAAAGAACACCAAGTTAAGAAAAATCATTTACAAGTTCTCCAGTAATTTTACTCTATATACATTAATTCCAATCATTTAACCCTGAAAACAGTCTTCACTTGTACAATGTAAAAAATTTTTTGACAGTGACTAGAAAAGTTCCATTATCGTAAAGCTACAAATTTATGCTCCTAAGAGCAAAGTTAGTAAAGCAAAAATAATAAGCATACCAGTGATAAGCACCAAGATGAATTTTTTTGCTTTTAGGGCCTGATTGGTTGTATTTAAACATAACCTCTACCAATAGAGGACCAAAATAACATCTTATTTGTCAAAAAAAGGGGGGGTTGGGATCAAAAATATACATACAGAAGTCTAGAAACAGTGAAGAATGCCCACTTTAACAGTAAAATCAATCATACCTGTTTTCTAATTAATGTGACATTTGCAAAATATATTCATGTCACTTTTCTTCCTCTTAGTTCACTTTATACAATTTAGACAGCTCCGGTTTTGTTAATGTGTCGCCACACAAATGTAAGTAAACATGTTGAACTGTGGGAGTTTGCTGTCATGAACCCAAATCATAAGAGCCAGACCAAGGAGCTCAAACGCTCTTAGCTGCAATTCATTCCACCTTTTGACACAGACTATTATTTACCTGTGTGATTTTTGAAAAACCTTAGCCAGAGGAGACGGCATGTGTGTGTGTGCATGTGTGCATAGGAACATGCGTGTACATGTCTGCCAGGGCAGTGTATGACCCAGAAACAGGAGCACCACACAAACAAGTTCACACAATGGCCTGAAAGACATGGGCAGCCAGACACTGAGTTCCCCCAAAACAAACCTGAGGCTGAACAATGAGGAAATGAGGGGATACCGGTCATCACAAGACGGAATGAGCCACCAGTTTGGGAAATGGGGATATTCCCAAAACACTGGAGGATGCGAATCGGCAACAGCCATGTCTGCGGGCAGGGATCAGATGGGGTCTGGCTGCAGTGGGAGCGGCTCCCTGGGTCTACAGCTGAGGATCTCTGCAACCTCCCAAAGGGCACTCGTAGTGGCCGTCCCCCTCACTCAGTGCCATCTTAGGGATCCCAGAGCATGAGCCCGGGTCGGGTCTCCCCGCCGCCGGTCACAAGAGGTCTCTCAATGCAGACACTTTCCCTTCTGGAGGCTTGGACAACGACCGTCACTACTTTCCACCATCGATGTAGTCTTAGAAGGGGATCTCCTTGTGTCCCTGTGGGTCCCTGAGTTTGAAGTAACGCCAACACTCCGTACACTGTATAGTAGGGACATGTGAAGTCAGGCGGTCCATTTTAGAACTCAAGCAACCTAAATTCAGGATTAGCCAGTTTTTGTTATCTCGGTAATACTTTTCAGTGAGAGAAATTTCTCTACACAACTTCTAATATATGGGGTAAAGAAAAAAAATACTGCTGCAATATGAAACATTTTTTAAAGTTCAGTGTTGAAACACCTTAAGAGAAGGAAAAGGAGACTGATTACTTGTCCACGTTCTATGTTCCTATCCCTGGCTTTCCAGGTCAAAGAGCACCAAGGTTCCTGTAAGCTCCTTAAAGGTCCTCCCGGCCCCTCCACCCACTCAATCCTAGGGAATTCCTGAGCCCTCTGAGTTCCAAATTTGTAATCATATCTCTGGGCGTGTCTATACAGCGCATTAATTCAGTTTCAAAATCCACAGAATTTTTAAAACAAAATGACATAGTTGCATTCTTCAAATGCCAGCTATGAAATCATTACTTGGGGGGAAAAAACCAGTCAGACTATATATACGTAAGTCAAATACAATTCTCTCCTTCTGTGAGGTGTCCGTGGAACACATGCTTGTAACTGCTTCTCAGGAAGAGCCCTCACTTGGGAGAAGCCTCCCGTGGCGTTGTGTGGTTTCAGGTTCTGTTGTGGTGTTGCCAGTTCATACTGCGCTGTACGCAGGACTTGCTTCGTGAACTCCCTCCCATAATGGGCACATTCGATGCAGAGAAAACCTTTGTTTATAATTCAGTGAATTTTAGTCACACCAGAAGAGTAAGGACTCGCTTACCTGTCCAAACACGCAACGTCTTCCCCCATTAGTCACTAAATTCCCTTCTTTAAAAAAACGGACTTGAGGATCAGGTTAAAATTCACCATAGTTCAAGTTAAACCCTGAGGGTTCTATACAACTGTAGCATGATTTCAGACTCAGTGTGGCACTCAGTTTTCTGTATTTTCCTATATTTATCCTAAGCCAACTTCCAGGACCATAATATTTCGGGAGAAATTAAAAGGGTTTTATGTTATAGTGTAAAGTTCCAGAAGTTCTCAGTTCATCAAGGTTTCCTCTGAGCTCGACATCACCCAACCTCTACATGATACAAGCATCTATCTGGACAAGACATATTTTAAATACAGAACCCTTAGCTCTGTGTCATAAATAAATTTGGGTAAAACCGCAAGCCTTCCACTGAATCATCTCGGCAAAGATGGCCCATCTTCTCAGCAAGCAGCAGCCTAGAAATCAAGGGAAAAACCTCAATCATCTGTCCATTCAGAAACACAAACGCAGTTGTAAGGAAGCGTAAGGACTCGCTTACCTTTCCTTGGCCAGGAGGACAGACATTCCCACCAGCTTAGCAAACTCTTCTGAGGTTAGGGATCCCTTTTCTGAAACCTAACAGAAACACAGCAGGAAAAAAAATGTGATCGTTTGGCCACCGAGGTAGTAATCTAGGGAGAATGTCTACCATTATACTCAGGAAATAAAATACTGAATTGCCTAATAAAACTCAAAGAATATTCAATATATAGCTAAATCTTCTTCACTAATGCTCAATTCTACAAATGCAGAAGGACCCAGAAAAAATATAGCAGAGCCTAAAACATCATGAAGCCCTCTACAAAGTAACACAGGCACTGTACTAAACCCCCTAAATAACTCTGGGTATTCTGAAAAGGAACATATAATAAATTCTGGTGGAGTGCATACTGCATGTTCTGGTAAAGGAGCCTTATATATAGGTTTGGCTTAAAATACATGGTAGAAATATCTATAGTCTTGAGGTTTTCATCTAGTTGAAAATAAATGTGATAAATTTGAGTTATTTAAATTAAACAGGCTATTTCAAGTCTCTTAATGAGTAATAGCAGCAGTTTGGCCAGTAAAATCCATCTAAACTCCAGTTGCTTTTCGTTTTTAAAGCAATTATTTCATAAAACAATTTGTGATGTTTTGTAATACTGTGTATAATACTGTTTATGTATGTGGTACTGAAAGAAAAAGTTCAGTCAAGGGTAATTCTGATGAACAAAGCTAAAACCCTGTCCACAAGACTGAGCTTCAAACAAAAACATAACACCTCACTAATTCTAACTCTCCCTGGCAAGCTTCAAAAACCTTTAAAAGTATCATTTTGATTAGTATTCATTCACTGTTAATAATAGGTGGTTTTAATTGGGCCTACAAACATTACTTTTTAGCAAAATTAAATTCAAAAGGAAATCCTGTTTCTCCAGTTGCTAAGGATTCAGGTCTCGGTGGGCAGACAAATGAGGAAACTGGGTTCACATACTGTCTCCAAGGCTGAGGCCACCATTTCCTCTTCCTTGTGGGACTGGAGCTCAATTACCATGACGCCACTGTCAAACACTCGGAGCCTAGAAACGCAGATGGGAAAACCACGCTGTGAGTATCTAGGATCTCCAACCACTAAGGAGGTGCAAATATCCTGTACTTTCTTTTATGTCCGCGCACGCAGGCAATAGTAACACAAAACAGCATCTTAAATGTAACAACCACAGGCAGTTAGAGCATAACTAAGAGGCTCATGAATAAATACAGTTAATAACATTATGAACTGTAATCCACAGGCTAAACAAAATAGGTCTGGCACTTTTGTTTTTTTAATCTGAAGGGAGGAAAATAGAATTCACAGCTGAACATCTGTAGTTTCAAATCTCCAGAAAGGAGCAGAAAAGGTCTAGCAGAGGGGCTGGTTATTCTGACCTCACAGGAGAGCCCGCATTCTTACTTCACTGCCCCCAAAGCAACAAGAGTTGGCCCACTAGCCCCTCAGGCCATGCACAGCCCGGATAAGGAGGGAAGCTAGGAGGACAGGTGGATTCTGGTCACGTGGTAGAGCTCCCAGGGGGGCGAGGCCTTGGCTCACCACGGGAAGACCTGTGCGGGCAGACCCAGCAGGGTGTTCCTGTCTGCTGCATGAGGAACGTGGCTGGAGGTGGCCGGCGTCCTGCGGAGGTTCTTTTACCTGAGAGGTAACTGCAGTGCTTCCAGCATCTTGCACGCGTTCACTAAATCTTCGGGTGAGAGCAACTAATAGGAAAGAAACCCGGTTTATACTACAGATTAGTAGAGTGATGCTCACGAATTCAAGGCCCACAGCAGGTGTGGAGTCTATTTTTTTTTCATTTAAAATAAATAAATAATCGTTTATCAAGGATTTTCCGTGGCTCAATCGCCATAAGGCAAAAAGGATTAACAAGGAAGCAAAGCAGTGCTATCCAATAGAAAGCAATGCAAGCTGTATATGTAAATCTAAGTTTTCTAGTAGTCCTATTAATAAAATAAAATGAAACAGGTGAAACTAATTTTAGTACATGTATTTTATTTGAGCCAATAAATCTAAAACATGAACATATAATCATGAGATTATATTAATATTAATGAGATATTTAACATTTCTTTCTCCTGTACTGAGTCTTCTAAGTCTGCTGTGCAATTTACACTACAGCACATCTTAGTTTGGATTAACTGTATTTCAAGTTCACAGTCATCACATGTAGCTAGCTAGTGGCTGCCCTTCCAGACCCATGCAACCTTCAAGAATCAGCCCACCGTGGCGGTTAACAAGTACAGCTTTGAGTCACAGGCCCAGCCTGGGTCCAAATGCCTGTCAAACCTCTGTTTCCAGGTGCAGCCCTGGTCAAATAATTTAATTTCTGGAAGCCTCAAGCTCCTCATCCTCATATGATCCCCAAGATGGGGCCAGGAGAAGTAGCTGCCTCCCTGAGTCCTGGGAGGATAAATGAGGTAATGTGTGCAGAGTGCCTGGTAGGTAGGAGGTCCTCGCTGACAGGAGTCTCGAGGACTCTTCAAATAAAAGCAGAGCAGAGGCTTCCCCCATGGGCCCAGCAGGGCAGAGGGTGGGCCCCTGAAAGACACAGTTCTCTGCACAGACCACAAAACTGTTTGAAGGGCACGAAGATCACGTGGACCACACACACGTGGGTGTGAAGGGGCAGGAGAGTTGAAGAGCAGCCACTGCTGACTCAGGGCCAAAGGCAGAGCGCAGCCCTCCTCCGTTGCTCTACAGGCAATCTGAACCCAACCCAGTTAGTCCAGACAGTGAACTGTCACAGGGAAAAGGCATCATACACGGCCTTGCTAATCACAACACAAACACAGATTATTAAAGCCAGAATGTGTCAATCAGTTCAAATCCTTGTTTCAGAGGTCGGAAAACGGAGTCTCAGTGAAGTTAAGTAAGCTGCTCAAGGTCACTCAGCACGTCACTGGCAAAACCAGGAAGAGCATCGACCTCCTAGATCCCCAGGGCAGGACAGCATTCTTGTCACTGCACGCACTGCTTCTCAGATGGCTTGGATATCCTCAGCCCTTCCTCAAACTGTATTCACCATAGGGGAACTTGTATTATATTAAGAAAGTCTATATTTAGTTAGAAAATATCTAAATGTTCTATTCTTACCTCCATTCCTCGAGCTCGGTTTACTAAACAGTACACCTCTGTAAGTGACATTATTCCCCCTCGTTCCTGTTAAAATATGAAATTTAAAAAGTATTGTTATAATTCGTACAAGTTTCTTAATAGAAATCACAAGCAGAGTGAAATCAGGATTCATAAAATGTCCCAAGAGGCCTTTTAAAAACTAAATTTGCATACAGGAAAACCTAGTCAGACACCATGAGGCATTTCAAATTCAGTATCTGGACTTTAACATCATTATTACTGTTTCAACATTTACATAAATGAAAAGAGGGCTTCTACACCAATTGATACATGAAAAAATTATAGAATTAAATGGGATTTATCACCATTGTAATCCGTAATGAAGTAACAGATCTAGACATTGACTATTTAGTGGCTGCTAACATCATAGAAAAAAAGACAAACGGACATTCCGTACCTCCTAATGGAAATGGATAGCACCCTCTATGAAATATCCAGCAGGAAGAACAAAAAGAACTTCTAGATACAATTACCAGTCTACAGGGAATACATAAGGCAGGGAAGTATGTTAACATATGTCAGCAAATTCCAGACTCTAAGACACTCTGTAAGAAAAACCACTGGTTTCTTCAATAAATAAATTTAATGGAAGAGAAAAAAAGAGAAGGGGAAACCCATGGAATTAAAAAAAAAAAAAAAAAGAACAAAAAAACCACCTGGGAGGCAAATCAACCAACTGCAGTCTATCCTGATTTGAACAAACTGACTATAAGAAAAGATGTGAACACTAAGTAGATATTTGATTACATTGAAAATAATTTTTCATTTTTCATTTGTGAAATGGAATTATAATTACATTAGAAGCATCTTTATCATTGTAATTACATACTGAAAAATTTACAGATAAAGTGATGGGATTGCTTTAAAATAATATTTTTTAAATGTTTATTTATTTATTTTGAGAGAGCGCATGCGTGTGGGCCCGTGAGTGGGGGAGGGGCAGAGAAGGAGAAAGACAATCCCAAGCAGGCTCTGCACTGTCAGTGGGGAGCCCTACACGGGGCTCAAACTCACCAACTGTAAGATCATGACCTGAGCCAAAATCAGGAGTCAGGACACTTAACTGACCGAAGCACCCACGCGCCGCTGCTTTAACATAATTTCAAGTGGACACTGTTTACAGATAAACCTAGATGATGGGTATGCAGGGAGTCATTATATTATTCTTATTTTGTCATGTTGGAAACACTTCTTAGTATGAGTGCTTTAATAAGTAAAGTTTGGATTGCCTGAGTCATGTTAGAAGATATATCTGTATTATGAAATTATTAACAGTATACTATATATTCAGACTAGATATATAGAAATACATGTAGGGGCACCTGGGTGGCTCAGTCGGTTAAGCATCTGGCTTCACCTTGGGTCATGATCTAACGGTTTGTGGGTTCGAGCCCCACATCGAGCTCTGTGCTGACAGCTAACTCATAGCCTGGAGCCAGTTTTGGATTCTGTATCTCCCTCTCTCTCTGACCCTTTCCTGATCGCATGGTCTCTTGGTATCTCAAAAATAAATTTAAAAAACATTTAAAAAATTTAAAAAAAAAGAAATATATGTAAACATTTAGAGATCATCTGTTTCCTTTTGAAAATAAGAGATAAGAAAAACTTCATATCAAATGGATTTAGGAAGTTACAGATTATCTGAAGCGGAAATTGAAAATAATTTGCATTTTGACAAAAAAACCACTAATTTAATATTCCTGAACAAAAAATACCATGTTGGTTGAATAGTAACAGTACAATGAAAGAAGTTAAACTCTTAAGATTTCTGACGATATGGAAATAATTGAACGCAACCGAAAGAGACACTCAGGTTTTGTTCTGACCTCCAGCGGCGCCTGCAGGATCCCAGCCAGCTGTCTGGCCAGCTGCATGTGGTACTGTGTGCCCGAGCCGCAGGTCTCCCTGGTAACCGGGTTAGCTATCCCCATGCTCAGCAAGTAGGATTTAAACCTGATGGTCTATAAGAGAAAATGCACAAGAAGGCTGATAAGCAGAATTAGTCTTTCCATCCCAACATTTGAAATCTATCATAAATTCAATTCTCAATTATATCTGTATCTACCCATTTCTTCTACTATTTCGAGAGTGTGAAGTCTAAGAAAGTGGATTTCCAGTAGCTCCCTGCGTGAAGCTTCTTCTTCTTTCTCCTATCTTGATATCTCCTACTCCACCGAACTCACAAGTTTGGTGTGAGAAGAGGCTAGGGAACAACTATGCTATATTTAATGCCAACCAAATGATAAAGCCAAGAACTTAGAAAGGAAAATGGCTGTGACCAGATTGTACTGAAAGTTACTGAAACAAACATCAAACTTATGGATATGTATAAAACAACCACTCCTTCCACATTTCAATCTCTCTCTTTTCCGCACTCCAAGAGAAGGTACTGAAGTATCCTTTAATCCTACTAGAACCAACAAAGTTTTTATGGCTGACTTTTTCTTTAGCACTTTCATATGTCTGCAAGTCCTAAAAGAAAACACTACATTAAGAGAGAAACTGCTAAGCCACTGAAACAACACTGTGTTATTTGTGTAACCTGATTTCTAACGTCTTAAAAAAACAACCAATTTACCTCATCTTCTGTGATGTCACCTTGCTTGTCCTTAATCTTATTAGCAATTGATTTTGATAATTCCACCATTTCCTTAGCCTGTGAAGAAACAGTAAAAGACTGAAAAAAAAAAGGTCTCCAAAGTGTCTGCTAACAAACAATTTCAAAACTCATATCATAATTGGTAAGAATTTAATAGGCATAAATTACACTTACCTTGACCATTAACTTGCTGAGGTCTTCAAAGGCCTGAAATGAAAAATGAGTTTTTGTTGGAATCTAAAGAATTAAGATGTTTTAAAGCAATGAAGCACTCTATTATCTTCCCTTTGACAAAAACTTATGAAAACTTCTTACAAATATCAATTTATATAAATATTTATGTAAGTAATAAGCCTATCTTATTCTAAGGATTCAGTTCAGCTAAGAAATCATAAATTCTCCAAAACAAACTGCAAAAAACAGCTTTTCAAATTTTCAAAGAAAAAAGCTTTTATTGATTAAACACACAAAAGGTGACATAAGTAATAAATCATTCAGAAAATATTATTGACTGTGCTTTCACATAAGTAAGAAAATTTGTCACTGGTTTTTGCCAAAACCATTTCCTGATGGGCGGTCCAGAGTCAAAGGCATTGTAAAGCTTTCCTGGTTGAAAATGGCACCGTGCTGCTGCCAGAATCCTCCTTTAGGCATAACAATTTTGGCCTTAACAGCTGGTGCAATTTAACTAAAACTGTAAACCCCAGCCTCTAAATATTGAAGAATTTATACCTGTAGCTTTGGATGTAGTGGATATCACAAAAGGAAAACATTCAAATACCACCAACATACACCTAAATAACTTATTTACTACAATGAACATCCACTTCAAACTCTAATCAGACATTTTTATAGAAAATTTACTTCATGTTGCCAAAAATGTACTTCCAATGAAGAACATCTGCCAACTATGTGCACAGATGTTACTTTTGAGCCACTTAAGCAACTTCTCACTAACTAAAGAATCTTTCGGTCGATACAGAATAATGGTCAGCAGATTCTGATTAGCCCATATCCATCTTAATCACATGCAGAAAAGTATCCCCCGTCTGCAAAAGGATTTTGCTGAAAGAATAGAGTGTTGTGTAAGATTCTTACGGCCAGACTTGCTAAGGCTAATACTGAAAACAAAGGGGAATGTGCACACACCTAACAGGAATTTCCTCAGATAAACAAAAGGCTTAAATGTTGGATTCTTATCAGCAACAGCCAGCAGATGCAGGAAACCTTTTGTGGGAAACTCTGGGCACCAGCTCTGAAACTAAGTCAACTCTAACACTTAAATGGAGGGCAAATCACTCCCCAACCTAGTTTTCAAAAATAAAACGTGCAAACACGTTACACACTTTGATTTTTACTTTCAATATACAACATAAAAGGATTTCTTATACCTGGTTAGGGAACACTAGTAAGACAACACTTTAAAAATTTTATATGGTAAATCTCTTTATTTATTAGATTACATTTTCATGGACAAAATATGCTAAAAGTAATAGTGAGTCCACACAGAATATATAACTTAGCCCTCTTGCTTACAGTCTGTAAAAGATAAATACAAATATTTTAGAATCTTAGAAGAATTATCTATATTTTAAGTAATCATAAAACACAAATGAGAGCTTCTTCACTTCTATCTATATTATTATTCTAAAGTAAGTAATTAGCCAATTATCAAAAAAAAAATAGGCAGAGAAACTACCTACAAGAAAATTAAAGCAACACATGTACAAGTGCGAAACAGATGCATTTGCCAATTCTGTTATTTTATCCATCGGTTTATAGAACTTCCTATCCCTCTACCAAGTCCACAGTCAAATTTCCACTCCAATGGGAAAAAAAATGGCATCTGCTTTAAAAGTTCCTATGCTGATTTATAGCATTATTTCTTGTTTTCAGTCAGTACTTTGGTTACTAGCCTTAATAACTATGAATATGTTCTTGAATATTCTGTTTCAGTTTTCTTGATTTTGCACCTTTACATATTCTGTTCCCTCTAGCTGGATCCTCTTATCTCTACTAGTCCTCTGTTAGTGCCTGATCAACTTTCAGGCCTTGACCTCTATTACTTCTGCTAACAAGACTTCCCTGAACCCCAAAGGAGTTGGAGGCCATATAATGTGTTTCTGCTGCAGCCCCCATTTTCTCCAACACAGCGTTTCTCCCACTGCAGAGCATGCCTGTTTGCTTGCCTATCTGGTGCATCATCACACTATCTAAAACGTCAATCTGGAGCAGGCGTTGCACAAAGTGGAGAGCCAGGACCACCTGCTGAATAAATCACACACCTGCAGGAGACAGCACACTGATGGAACTGAATCCTTTGAGCTATGCAACTCCATGAAAATTAGATTGAAACACAACAGCATTTCATAAATTAAGAAAAATATTATTTTTGGTTTTTTAAATTAAAAACTTAAAAAAAATTTTTTTAATGTTTTATTTATTTTCGAGAAAGAGAGACAGCATGAGCAGGGGAGGGTCAGAGAGAGAGAGACACAGAATCTGAAGACAGGCACCAGGCTCTGAGCTCTCAGCACAGAGCCCGACATGGGGCTCAAACCCACAAACCGTAAGGTCATGACCCGAGCTGAAGTCTGATGCTTAATTAAGGACTCAACCACTCAGGCACTCCAGAAAAACCCACATTATTTTGAAAACTAAATTAGTATGGCAACATTCAGAAAAATATGAATTTAAAATTAGTTCACTGCTCCGTGCCATCTCTAAAAGCATCACACAAAAGGATGAGAAGCAATGTCACTGAGAGAGCGCAGTGAGAGTTAGTACCTTCTGAGTGATAAAGAGAGCGGCCATGATGCAGTGGACTACACTTGTCTGCAAATCAGAAGCCCGAGTTCTCAGAGCCCGGGTTCCAAATCTAGTCACTGGCTCTGAGGCAATTACTCTCTGGGTAGTAAAAACCCCTTTAGTGCCAAAATGCTGCAATTTTATGAATTTAAAGATTCTGGGAAGATGGTGGCTACGGCAGCACAGTTTTTTCATCTCTCCAAATCTCAGCATCAAAACAGGTCAACTAGATCTCAAAACCAAAAAACTATAGGCAGGATATACTATAAAACTAAATGACAAAATAGCTATAAAAACCTCAAGACAGGGGCACCTGGGTGGGCCAGTCCATTAGGCATCTGACTGCAGCTCAGATGGTGATCTCATGGTTTCTAAATCAAGCGCCACATCAGGCTCTATGCTGACGGTGCAGAGCCTGCTTGGGATTTTCTCTCCTCTCTCTGCCCCTCCCCTGCTCACAATCTATCTAAATAAATAAATAACCTTTCAAAATAAAAAAGCTATTGGGGGCGCCTGGGTGGCTCAGTTGGTTAAGCAGCTGACTTAGGCTCAGGTCATGATCTCGTGGTTCGTGAGTTTAAGCCCCACATCAGGCTCTGTGCTAACAACTCAGAGCCTGAAGCCTGCTTCAGATTCTGTGTCTTCTTCTCTCTCTGCCCTTCTCCTGTTCACGCTCTGTCTCTCTGTCTCGCAAAAATAAACAAACATTTAAAAAAATTTTTAATAAAAAAAAGCTGTTTAAGAAAAAAAAGAGAAAAAGCATCAATGAAGTCAAATGCCACACATAGTTATTATGAGAAAAAAGAAAAACAAGGAGAATAACATTACAGATAATAAAAGCAAGCCAGAAAGACATGCTCATAGATAAGATCAAAATTTAACCTTTTATTTCAACATGAACTAGAAGATGTTAATAAAATGACAGAAGCCATGAGTGGATAAAATAAATCAGAAATGAGGTCACAGGATTCATGAAAATATTAAAAAAAAATTTTTCAGAAATAACGACCATATCAGACAGAATGCAAAGGTGAATAAACACAGCACATAGTAAGTATATTAAGAGAAATAGCAGGTTAAAAAGAAGAAAATGTTCTAAATGAAACAAATGAAAGTGATAAAAAGGGTTTGAAAGAACGTCACAAGCAGTAAAGTTAGGCCATCGCTACAACATACAGCTAACAGGAATCTCAGAGGAAAAAATTCAAAGCAATTATTAAAAATTATAAAATTGAAAAAACCTCCCTGAAATTAAAAGAAACAATTTCTGGAACCCAACCCTGAAAGCATACTGTTAAAAACTCAGAATGACTACCACATCAATACATTCTCCTAAAATGACTGGATTTAAAAAAAAAAAAAAAAAAAAAAGGTGGGGTGGGGAAGACTTTGGGCATCTAGGATAAATAGTGACTTTTAGGTGATGAAGAATGAGATTAGCCTCAGTTTTGACAGCAACACTTCATGCCAGACACAAAACTGAAAGTAACTGATTAAAGGCACTCAAGGAAAGATCACGTGAGCCAAGGATTTTAAATCCACCAAACTGACTTCATGTATGAGGAATACAAACACTCCAGAACTCAGGGAATACTGTTCCCATGAGCACTTTCTGAAAAATCTACTGGAGGGAGGTCAACGTCAGGACTGGTGGTGTCACACATAGTTACCTGTAAAACTAGGACCACTGAGAGCCGGAGGGGAGAGTGTGTGCCTAGTGGCTGGGTCTTCAGATACTGCACATTTATTTTTAAAATCGGGAATAATGGGGGGTTCACATGCACACACACAAAAATCTTTTTAACTGTTTTAGTAACTATTTGATAGGAAGTATCAGTATGACCTCATGAGGTACTTGTACTCAAAAAACAAAAACAAAAACCAAAACACAAAACAAAAAACCTAGTTCTTTCCACTAAAAAGGCCTAGAAATAAATAAAGATCAGCTGAGCAGAGAGAGAGTCCTAGCAGGCAGACTGTGGTTTTAAAATACAATTTACCATTAAGACAAAACAAACAAAACAAACAGAGCTTCTCAGGTAATGACTGATTCCAGATCTGGGGCAGGAAATATACAAGACGGTCTTGGAACTTTTGTCACATCGAATAGTAGGGAAGCTATCAAAGTCCACCAGGTCACATCCAAAATACTCAGGAGCCAACTTGAAGAGGCTCTCACTGGCCAAAGATGGGACAATGTGGGCTCGAAACAGGATAATAATTGCAACTGACTGAATCCCATCAAATATGTTGCAATTTATGAATTCACAATAATACATAAAAAACCCCAATAAGTTGCCATTGGGGGATAAGGAACCACTTTATTATGCTGACGATAAATAAAAAGTCACTTATCTTGCCTTATTTGACCCTGAGTAGTCACATAGATGAAGAGAAGCATCTCTTCAAAAAGTATTCCAACTAATAAATAAAAAATAAATCCTAGAACATTGCCATCTGTAACCACCAATGAACTTAAAGATCTATGCACCGAACACCAACAGCTGCCAACACCATCAACAGAGACAGGGTGTGCCTCCTGAGGGAAGAATACAGTGTCACTGCTAACTTCACCAAACGGATCACACGTAAGTCTGATCAAGCCTCTCGATCCAGCTGCCCACTTTTAGGAAATACATAGAGCCCAGGAACATATACAACTTTACCATAAGTGTAAGATGAGCAAAACCTAGACCATGGGTGCTTAAATAGTCCAAATGACCTTAGTTTCTCAATGATGATCTATATTTTCAACTTAGTGGGCCCAGAATTGGGACTATGATGGTTAATTTTGTGTCTATTTGATGACAAGGTTTCCAGGTTTTTGCACAAACGTTATTGCTGTATTTGTGAGGGTATTTCCACATGAGGTCAGCATCTGAAATGGCAGACTAAGGCACAACTGTCCTCAATGTGGGCAGCCATCACCCAATCTGCTGAGGGCCTGAAGGAACAAAAGGTCAAAAGGAGAACTCACGCTTTCTTTCTCTGCCTGATTGCTTAAGCCAAGACAGCAGGCCTTATCCTGCCCTTGGATTGGACCAAAACCATCCGTGCTCCTGGTTCGCAGGCCTTTAGACTAAGATTAGAATTTATATCACCAACTTTACTGGGTCACCAGCTTACAGGTGGCAGATTGTGGGATTTTTTTAATCCCCACAATCAAATGAGCCCATTTCTTATGTTGAATATCTTTGGGGGCACTTGGGTGGCTCAGCTGGTTAAGTGTCCGACTTTGGCTCAGGTCATGATTTCACAGCCTGTGAGTTCAAGCCCTGTGTCAGGCTGACAGCTCAGAGCCTGGAGCCTGCTTCGGATTCTGTCTCCTTCTCTCTCTGCCCCTCCCTCACTCGTACTCTGTCTCTCAAAGGTAAATAAACATTAAAAATAATTCACATGTCTTTGTGTGTGTGTGTGTGTGTAGAAAGACATATGTCTATAAAGGTATATATTGATATTCTACACCTATATATCGATATCTATATATTTCCTATTGGTTGTTTCTTAGGAGAATCTTGATTAATACAGGTATTCAATAACTATTTGCAGTTTAGAATTTTAAGTGACTGATATACATCTTTGAAATTCTAGTCAATGGGATTTAACTTACAAACTATTATTATAAACTAAAGAATTACTTTATAGAGTAATTTCATAAAAATCCAAGGCCATCTTTATATAAACACAGGAAAACAAATGATATGTTCAGATGTATTAACTAACTGCAGAATCTAATACGCGTAACTGTTTTTCTCAATTAGAGTTCTTTCCCTTTCACTTGAACTTCCTCATATATGATGAAGGTTCAGAAACGTTGTAGTGCACATGCTCAGGGCTGTTCTCCCAGTGGAAATAATGGGCTGGTTTGAGCCATTCTTACCATCTCCGTGTCTGGTCCCTGAGTGGCCATCAGCATAAAACTGTGTGGTATCCAGCCAGGTTAACAGCCACAGAACCGCATTTGCCCCTCAACTAAGTGAGCCAAACATCCAAAATAATCATAGAGAGGACCCTGAATTCATTAGCAGCATACTCTAATCAATTCCATCTGGACTTTAAAATTTATACACCCATCATATTTTCTAACATCTGAGAAAACAAATTTATACTTTGTTTCTATTTCTTTTTAGAAAAGGTTTTTTTAAACACATTTTGGCTAAATTATGCCAACCAGAAGAAGACCTGGAACCACAGACTATGGCTTCAGTCAAACTAAATATATTCCGATATACAGACTGCAGTGAATCACAGCTACATCCAAAAGAATGAACACAAATAGCCAAAAAAGACAGCTGACCGGAACTTATGTTAAGAGTTACCTCAGAAATGTTTTTGTCAGTTTCTTTCCTTTTTTCTTCCAATTTCCTTTCAATGCCTACAATTCCTACAGCCCTTATTCTTCCTGGCTGTGAAACAAAAGTGGAAAATAATACATACAAAATAGGAAGGACACAATCTTTTGTAACCCACCACAATGTGTTTTCAATGGCGGGAAAGGATCCACAAAGAACCAAAGAAAAACAGCATACAATTACAACTAGTTTTCTCCAAATCAGCTGTCAGTTTCTTATCATACATAATGGTCTTCAAATCAACATTAAAAAAACTGTATATACAATAACTGGCATAATTTATATTTTTGTTCTCTGGTAAACTATTATGTATGTATCATATTTAACAGGGTCTCAAAGTTCAAGAAATTATGGTTAAAATTCTGGTATTTGACAGTTATTATACAAAGTACTTTCACACATGTATTTGAGTGTCCAGGTTGGTGGTTAATTTAGACTGGTCTGAAAAACATCACCCAGAGGCACTGTTTCCTGATGCCACACTGATTAGGAAGGACAGAATGTAGTGAATGGGATCGGCTTCTACCACCCCAAGAATTACTCTGGGAAGTAGCCATTTATTTTTGCTAAGTATTGACTATGTGCAGAGTACTAAATTAGGTTCTGTGAAAACAAATGTTTAATCAGAGTATCATGTCTTTGTTTCTTGCAAGTTCTGTAATCATAGAAATCTTTTCCCTTAACGAAGATGCACGTACAGAATTGAAAACACTGGGTTAAAAACCCGTTTCAACAATACCTGGGGTCTGTTTGTCTGTAAAGCCTGGGAAACTGGCATATTCTCCCATCTCCTCTGTGTCATTTCCTCAGACAAACGCCTGTAAAACTGTTGCACACATACACACACTTTAAATGAGTCAGTCAGGTCCTAGTATTCTTGTACAAATTATTACTTAACATTTCTTTAGTTGAAAGGTCTGTCCAGTCATTTGCAACAAGCCTAGAATTCTCCAAGACATCAAAAGAAACCAAAGGAAGTTCTTTTCTTGGATCAGCTTCAGAAAGCACAAAGGAAAAAAAAGAATAAAGAAACTGACCTTCTATATAAAATGAGCTATTCTCAACAAAGAGATGAGTGACAATGAATAAATAGACTTACTTTAAACAATCCTGCATATGTGAGTTGTTTTCAATCTATAGCGAAACAGATAGAGTGCCAAGAAAAATATACAACCATTACCCATGAAGGAAGCAGAGAATAATTTGTCTAGTTAAAATGTGAAGTCAGAAATGAGAGCCAAAATATCCCTGCACTCACAGAAAATCAACTATATTTTTTAACTACAGTGAACATGACTGTAGTCAGTCACTATATTTGCTTAGTGCCTATTGTGTGAGGAGCACTGGGTGAGGTGCTATAGAAAAAAAACCAAATAATTTAGGGTATCAATGGGGGTGATAAACATACCCTTGTAAATGTCTGAGGCACACTTAGTCACTTACTAATCAGAACCTGTAAACTATTGTATCATGGAGTGAGTAGGTAAGTGATCAGATCTGTCTGGAGTCAGGGAAGAGAGACTGCCTGATTTAAGGCTGATGAGCTATCAGATTCCAAGAGAGTTTAACATTTCACTGCATTATACTCTGCCTCCTTAACCAAACCACTGAAAAGTTTACTAGTGGCCTAATGGCATGACTTAGCATACTGCCAGCTTCTGCTTTTCCCTTGTGACCACACCCTCCTGCTGTTTCCTGTTCCCACTGGAACCTAAACCTCATTTTTCTACTGATAAGGCTTCATCTATTAGAAAAATTTTGTTGGAAAAATATGGTGAAATCTGGTATGTTGTACAACATGGCTTTCCGTCATATTTACAAACAACAAAAATACATGCAAGTACACGTTTCTAGTCCAACTGTATGCATAAAAAAGCTCACCTCAATCTGGCCATGTTCTTTGAAGGAGAGTTTGATGTAGGAGTTCTTGCTACTCTGGAAGGGACCCGGTTCTCTGTTAGGTGGAGCCGGGTGGAGATGAACCACTATCTTGGCACTAAGAAATAAATGTAATGGATTTAATCGCCTTTTGTTTTTTTGTTTAATGTTTTATTTATTTTTGATACAGAGAGAGCCAGAGCATGAGAGGGGGAGGCGCAGAGAGAGAAGGAGACACAGAACCGGAAACAGGCTCCAGGCTCAGAGCTAGCTGTCAGCACAGAGCCTGACGCGGGGCTCGAACCCACGAACGCGAGATCTGACCTGAGCCGAAGTCGGAGGCTTAACCGACTGAGCCACCCAGGTGCCCCTAATCGCCTTTTAAGAACCACTAATTCTATTTTTATAACTTTCAATATATTTCAGCTCACTTTTAAAATTCATGTAGAAACAAGGAACATCTTGAAAGGAATTCTTTTAAATTTTAATTACTTCAGTATTAATGAACCTTTCAAACAGACCTCTACTTACAATTTACAAGCTACAAACCAACAAGTTCAAGTGACTAGTTCTATAGATGAATTAAAAAGGTGGTTTCAAAAATAAGTTCAAAACAAGTTTGCAAAATTTGGGATAGTTCATTACTTTGGTTTATGATTAGGGTTTTCCATGCACAGAGTCACCACCCAGAGGTTACCGGGGGGCCTATAATTTTTGCCAAAGCATACTACCTTGCTCATTTGAAAACAAAATGTGAAAACTTATCTGTATAAAACCGGCCAGCTGACATTTTGTTAAAACTCCATCCAAAACTAACATTCTACAGTGTATAATATTTGGAAAATGCCACTTGATCAACAGCATGACCTAGAAGATAATCCAACAGCAAAAACAATTCTCACTTGCTGCTGCTCTAGAAACACAAACTACCATGATCTTTATGACCACTATTATCTGCTATGCTATTAAAAATACCACTATATTTGGTCAGTTTTATAAGCTTTTTTTCCTCTTTTTTTCCCCAACCTGCTCAATAAACAATCTTCTTCCACAAAGTTGCAAAACCAAAGCACTCCGTCAAACTATCTCAGACACTTAGCTTAGAGCGGAAACCCAAGGAAGAGCTAAAGACTATGATACAAAACGAAGTTTAAAAGTCCCCAAGTCAGCATAAAAGATCAGGCCAGTTTTTAAGTATATTCATTCCACAGGTCATTCAATTACCATATTTCAAGTTGAAAAACCACCAAATCAAAGAGGCATCTGGCATTATGAGATGTTTGGGTTTTTTTTTTAAGAGAGAGCAAATGGATGTGGGAGGGGCAGAGGGAGAGAGAGAAGAGAGAGGAGAGAGAGAGAGGAGGAGGCAGAGAGGTGAGAGATGGAGAAAAAGAGAGAGAATCTTACGCAGGCTCCATGCTCAGCACAGAGCCTGACATCAGGCTCAATCCCACCCCCCTGGGCTCATGACCTAAGCCGAAATTAAGAATCGGATGCTCGACTGACTGAGCCACCCAGGCGCCCCAGGTTATGAGATGTTAAAAGGTGAAACTATATATATACATCTTTGAATCAATGAAATATGGCAATTTCTTGGTGGGGAGGAGCTGAGAACTAAAGAGAATATTTGAGAAATGTTAACCTGGCATGTTATCAAATTCTTCTTCATCGGACAGGCTTAAAAATAAGACACTAATGGGAAAGCAAATATTTTAAATATTTTTTGTTACAGTTTAGATTCCCTTGGAAGACAGCAGAGGGAAATTCAAATGATCTGGAACACCTAAAAGTTTTACTTTGCAGAACTTAAGAAAAGTAATATATATGAATACTGAATCATTATGCTGTACACCTGAAAGTAATTATACCTCCATTTGAAAAAGAAGAACTTAAAGAGATGGAGAATAATGACAAGGGGAAAAATAGAAATTAGAGAAATAGCCTACTCTAAAAATCTATGTCTTTATTAATCTTTTTGAAATGTTGGTCAATTTCTTTTATGTCAAATAAGCAATCTTTCATGCTGGCTACATTATAATTAAAGCACGCACTGCGTTTCCAGTGAAGTTCAACATCTATTTAAGCTCTACTGAAGTTAACTATATTAATGCTCAAGATGGGCCCACGTGGAAAAAGAAAAACTTATCAGCAATATTTGTTCATAAGCTGTCCTCAATTGCATGTACTGAAGATATAAATTTTTGATATACTTGATTAAGCAGAAACATTTTAACGTGTGGCTTTAAACCAGGGTGATCATATGTCCTGGCTTGCCCAAAACTGTCCCCACTTTAATGCTTTCTGGGTCCAGTTATAATCAGCACCCCTATTACTTTTATAATGTCCTACCCTGGACAATAACTATTATGATACTTCTATTTAACACTGATATCTGAAAAAGTCAAAGTGGGGAAACTTACTGATCAACTAGAAATGGGAGTAAGGGATGCCTGGTGGCTCAGCTGGTTAAACGTCCAACTTCGGCCTAGATCATGATCTCGCCACTCCCGAGTCCAAGCCCCACATGGGGCTCTGTGCTGACAACTCAGAGCCTAGAGCCTGTTTGGATTCTGTGTCTCCCTCTCTCTCTCAATCTCCCTCACTCCTCCCCCACTCACGCTCTGTCTCTCTCTCAAAAATAAACAAACATCAAAAAAATTTAGAGACAAAAGAAATGGGAGTAAAGTCAGTCATTTTTCTCAGATGAGTCCTTTCTGGTTTTAAGTACTACATACACCGACACGCAAAAGCAAATGTTGTGGAAATCTATGCAATGACAGCTGGCTGACATTTATTTATTTTGACTCAAGGACATTATACAGCAAACCTCAGTACTTGATTTGTGCTTTAAGAATGACTTCCGTTTACCAGTGAGTTCAAGTAGGAAAACATCTTCTTAGGGGAGCTCCTGACCACTGACTGCTATGTGTAAAGCCCCAAACAATCATTAGAGTCACTCCCACACATGCAGTCATGGCCAGCAATGTATCTCCCAAGTTAATAATAACAGCTTGACTGGAAGGTGTTTTGCAAAAAAAGACCAAAGTATAAACACCTCACCTTTTCCCAATTCCAGCCGCCTGTTCTTCAATGAACACAATGTGGGAAAGAGGAATGGCCATGCAGCACTCCTAGGAGGAAATCAACAGAAAATACGACTCTTAAGACTCATCAGAGGGGCGCCTGGGTGGCTCAGTCAGTTAAGTGCCCTACTTCGGCTCAGGTCATGATCTCAGGTTCATGGGTTCCAGCCCCAAGTCGGGCTCTGTGCTGACAGCTCGAAGCCTGGAGCCTGCTTCCACTTCTGTGTCTCCTCTCTCTGTCCCTCCCCCGCTCGCATGCTATCTCTCTCTCTCTCTCTCTCTCTCTCTCTCAAGAATAAACATTAAAAAAAATTGAGTCATCAGAAACCCTTGTTTTATAATATTTAATACAGCATCATATACATTTAAGGTACTTAATAATAAAAACAATTTTAAAAATCATGATTTTATTCCTTAAGAAAACTGAAGGAAAAACTGAATAGAAACAGCACTGCAGTGGCATTTTGCTGCAGAGAAGAACACAAGAGGTTGAAAAGAAACTGTAACTACCTTTGTTTTTACAGTAGGTATATCTTTTTAAAAGCAATATTTATGTGAAAACATTTTACATATAATATATTCTTACATGGAAGACAATAAAAAGGCAGAACAGGTAAATCAAAATAACCTGAAGGAGTGTGCTGTATGGGTGCTTTTTTCCCCTAATATTCTATACTTCACTCACCATTTCTTCTAGAACATACTGATGTAGCTTTATTAGTACATTTAGTTTTAAGTTTTTAGGCATTTAGTAGGCCTAAGGGTTTCTAAATTATCCTCTTTATTTGATAATCAAAAAATTAAACTAAGATTAATTTATAAATATATGTTTTCAGGACATCTACCCTTCCAAAAAAGATTTCTTTCCTAAATGCATACTTCTTTTAAAAGAATTAGACAACATTAACAGTTTTAGGGTGTGCATTACCAGCAAGGTCAATATCCCTACAAATGGAGCAAACCCTGATTCTTGGGGCCTAAAAGGAGTCAGATTTTGTGATCCTTAGTGGCCTTTAAAGAACCTCAGTATATAGTTTGCCTAGAAAATTAAAATGTCATTGTGGAGGGGACAGCAACTATGAAAATAACACAGATTACTTATTTTACTGACAACACTGAAATTTACACACACACACACACACACACACACACACACACACTTTCACTTAAACCTCTTTGGAATAAAAATAGCTTTACATACATAACTTGTTCTCTCTTCCTAGAAATGAAAAAACAGGGATGTTTCTCCTCTTGCTGAATGACCTTGAGGCCATTCTTCTCAGTGTCTAGGTAAAAGCATGTAGTTCCCAGCAGTCAGGGATTCTCCAGATTCTCAGTCAGGAAGGTTGTTTTGAGGACGCCTGACAATGGGTAGGAGAAATACTGGCATGCCACAAAGAATAGTCAGGTATGCGGTAGGTTCTGGCTGGTGTTTAGAAATGGAGTGACCCTGAGTCTCTCTCTATTTAGCACCTACAGGTTTTTCGGAGTTGAATGAGGGACAAGCCCTAACTCCTCTATCTATGCTTCATTCGGGGCTCCTGGGTGGCTCAGTCAGTTGAGCGTCCGGCTTCGGTTCAGGTCATGATCTCACAGTTCGTGGGTTCGAGCCCCGCGTTGGGCTCTGTGCTGACAGCTAGCTCAGAGCCTGGAGCCTGCTTCAGATTGTGTATCTCCCTCTGTCTCTGACACTCCCCTGCTCGAGCTGTCTCTCTCCGTCTCTCAAAAAAAAAAAAAAAAAAGAAAGAAACAGACCTGTGACTTTTGTCTCAGATGCTCTTTAAAAAAAAAAAAAGATATCTACGCTTCATTCAGAGAGATCATTTGACACACACTCTCTTGACATCGTGAAAATAGAAATTAAAAAAATTTTTTTCATGTTTTATTATTTATTTTAGAGAGAAAGAGAGAGGGGGGAGAGTACAAGCAAGAGAAGGGCAGAGAGGGAGACACGGAATCCGAAGCAGGCTCCAGGCTCTGAGCTGTCAGCACAGAGCCCGACTTGGAGCTACAACTCACAAGCTGTGAGACCATGACCTAAGCTGAAGTCAGACACTCAACCGACTGAGCCACCCAGGGGCCCCGTGAAAATGGAAATATATTGCATCTATTTAGCTTTGACAGAAAGAAAGAGAGAAAGAGACTTCAGGGATTTAAAACCTAGAACAGATTAAAAAAAAAAAACACCATTATCTTACATGATTTTTCTGATCTCTCCAAATTAGTCGGTGTGTACTAAGAAGGAGGGTCCCAGCGTCAAATTTTATCTAGAAAGACATGATCATCACAAAATATTAATGATGTATTACTCAACACATTCCAGATTTTTTTTCCTCATGAATTACACAAAAGTAAATTAATCCTATAAATAAACATTTGAGAATTAGGCTTACCACAAACTAAGGAGAAGCAATGCTACACACTTCACAAGCTATATATATAAAGCCCTGATAAAATTAGGGAAAAATTGCAAACAACCAAATGAGTAACAAGAGGGTCGTAATTAAATCAAGTATGATATAGTCATACTGTGGAGTCCAAGCAGAGGTTACAAAGAATGAGGTATAGTTGTATGGACTATCACAGAATTGTAGGACAGTTAGTGGGGAAAGAAAGAAATTTACAGCATATTACATACAATGTAATCAGATAGAACTAGAGATAATCTCCATATGCCCCCAAACTATGTGTAAGATACACAGACACAAACACACACACACACACGTAGTAGAAAAAGATACAAATGGAATATTCAGTGGTCCGTTAACAATGATTATCTTGAAAAAGTATAAGGAAATGGGAAGAAGAGAAGCTAAGACCCCCTTTTTAGAACTAGCCACTTCATTGATTTGATTTTTTTTACCATGAGATTGAATTTGTATGTAACACGCATATAATTATTTATTTATTTATTTATTTATTTTTGAGAGAGAGAGACAGAGAGAGAGAGAAAGAGAGAGACAGCGTGAGCTGGGGAGGGTCACAGAGAGGGAGACAGAGAAGTCGAAGACAGGCTCCAGCCTCTGAGCTAGCTGTCAGCACAGAGACCAACACGAACCAGAGATCATGACCTGAGCCAACAACTGATGCTCAACCGACTGAGCCACTCAGGCACCCCATTGCTCATATTATTTTTAAAAATAATTTTTAAATAATAAGAAAATAGACACAAACATACAAAAATAAGTGTGGCTGAAGATTCAATCAGTGGCATTGGGACAACTGGATTCCCCAGGAGAAAATTAATAATGATAATGCTGGACTTATACCTAATACACTTTACCAAATTAAAGTCTAGATCAAATATTAAAGTTAACAAAAAAGAAAAATTATAAAAAAACTGGGAAAAACTCATGAAACAATTTTTTAAATAATGTAAGAGAAGGTCTTTCTAAGAAAAACACTAAGTCCATTAGCATTAGGGAAAAGATTTATGAACTGAACTCCACACACACATGCACACAAATTCCTTGTGGCAAAAACCACCAAGGGTAAAGATGGCAGACTGGGGAAATAACTGTAACTCACATCAGAGACAGAGCGCTATTTCCTTAACATATAAAGTACTCTCACAAATCACTTTTAAAAGATAGCCTGTAATCCATTAGCGAAATGGGCAAAGACTATTAACAGAAAGTTCACATAAAGGGAAGTACAATGACTCTTAAACACATTAATAGATGCCCAACCTCACAGAAAACAGGAAAAAATCCAATTAAGAGAACATTGGGACACCCCTTCACCCAGGAGGTTGGCAGAAGTCCAAAAGCTTGATAGCACCGTGCAGGTGAAGTGTTGGGGAAGTAAGCACTTACACATCTTCTTGGAGGGACAACCTTTATCGAGGGCAATAGAGTATTATCTATCAAAAATACAAATACACATATCCTTTGACCAAATTTATCCTACAGATGAATCCATACATGTGCGTAATCATGCAGTACTAGGTTATTCACAGCTTTTGGTGAAAAGCAAAATATAGGAAATAAGTTAAATGTCTGTCAACAGAGAAATGTACATCCACACAATGAACCACTACTCGGTCATTAAAAAGAAATCAGGAGACTATCTTCATAATGTATTTGATAAAATCTAAGATGCCACTGATTATAAAAATGCATCCTGATTCTGGTTGTTGAAATGTGTGTGGGGGGGGGGGGTGAACATTTAGAATGGATGAAATATGGTTAGTTCCCCACACAGATTAAGTGAAAACAGCAAGATTCGGAACTTTCTATTCATATTACAAATTTACATCTTAAAAAAGAAACAGAGTTTACTTAATACAAATACCTGTGCATGACAATATGCACAGCTCTCCAGCATGATGCACTGGTGGCCTCTAAGAGGGAACTGAGTAACAAAGAGACAGAAAGGGAGACTTTTAATTTTATATGTTTTGTAGTTTTTGAATTTTTGTCATGGGATTGTGTCCCCTACTCAAAATATAATGTAAAAAAAGTTTTTAAAAACTGTAATATACTTGGGACCTCATCAAGATAAAAAGCTTCTGGGGCGCCTGGGTGGCTCAGTCGGTTAAGCCTCCGGCTTCGGCTCAGGTCAGATCTCACATTCATGGGTTCGAGCCCCGCGTCGGGCTCTGTGCTGACAGCTAGCTCAGAGCCTGGAGCCTGCTTCCGGTTCTGTGTCTCCTTCTCTCTCTGCCCCTCCCCGTTTCATGCTTTGTCTCTCTCTGTATCCAAAATAAATAAAACATTAAAAAAAATTAAAAAAAAAGATAAAAAGCTTCTGCACTGCAAAGGAAACAATCAAGAAATCTAATAGACAACCGACAGAATGGGAAAAGATAGTTGCAAATGACATATCAGATAAAGGGCTAGTATCCAAAACCCACAAGGAACTCACCAAACTCCACACCCAAAAAACAACCCAGTGAAGAAATGGGCAGAAGACATGAACAGACACTTCTCCAAAGGGGACATCTAGATGGCCTACAGACACATAAAACGATGCTCAGCATCACTCAGCATCAGGGAAATTCAAATCAAAACCACACTGAGATACCACCTCACACCAGTCAGAGTGGCTAAAATGAACAAATCAAGAGACTATAGATGCTGGCGAGGGTGTGAAGAGACGGGCACCCTCCTACACTATTGGTGGGAATGTAAACTGGTGCAGCCGCTCTGGAAAACAGTGTGGAGGTTCCTCAAAAATCTATCCATAGAACTCCCTTATGACCCAGCAATGGCCCTGCTAGGGGTTTACCCAAGGGATACAGAAGTGCTGATGCATAGGAGCACATGTACCCCAATGTTCCTAGCAGCAATGTCAACAATAGCCAAAACATGGAACAAGCCTAAATGCCCATCACCTGATGAGTGGATCGAGAAGATGTGATATATATATACAATGGAGTATTACATGGC
>NC_043703.1:60215041-60219050 GCF_006229205.1 Suricata suricatta | reverse complement strand
GAAGGGGAAGGGGGAGGGGGAAAAGAGGTGGTGGTGATGGAGGAGGGCACTTGTGGGGAAGAGCACTGGGTGTTGTATGGAAACTAATTTGACAATAAACTACTTAAAAAAAATTAAAAAAACAACAACAACAAAGGGGGAAAAAACTGTAATACAGGGGCGCCCAAGTAACTCAGTCAGTTAGGCATCTGACTCATGAGTTTGGCTCAGGTCATGAGCTCACGGTTAGTGAGTTCGAGCCCCACATGGGGCTTGCTGCTGTCAGGGCAGAGCCCACATCGAACCCTCTGTCCTCCCCTCTCTCCACCCCTCCTCCTCTCTCTTCTCTCTCTCTTTTGCTCAAAAATAAATATTAAAAAAAATGTTTTTAAACCTCTTTTTTGTCAATGAGTAAGATTTCTCTTTTCCGAAAGCAAGGACTTTATCAACTTGAGAGCACATGATGCTACATCACAGCCTAATAGTTTTGATTCAGCAAATGCACTTTCTCTCACTGAAATTCTGCATAAAGGATATACATTTAAAGCTGAAAGCAGAAGATATTCTATTACCATGTCAATCAACAGCGTGCAAATGTAAAATGCTGATTCTCCAAGTGGAGAAATTGTGTAATAGTTCCCTTCAGGGATTCCAAGGGATTATGAGCTAAACCTGATCCACAAGTTGAGGCTGGTTTGCTCCTGCCACTCAGAGCTTGAACAATTTTAACTACTTCAAAGTTGATCTAATTTGGGCATTTGCTGGATAAGCTCTTTCCGTGTTTTTTTTTGTTTTGATTTGACATTTTTCTATTATAAAAGTATTACAGTGCAGAAAATCTGGGAAAAAACCTAAGTCTAAAAAGGAAAATGAAATCACTCATAATCATACCAGCCAGAGTGTGTGTGTGTTTGCCATGTGAATAATCTTTAAATAAAATGAGGCCATTATATTTATAGTTTTATAACTAGCTTTTTTCAGTTAGTAGCCTCTCATTAGCAATTCCTCATGCCAATTAAGGCATGTCCTATTTAATTAACAAAATCCTATGGTGGCTCTTCAGATTGCTTCCAATTTTCCCTGTGTGTAATAATATATAATATATAAAATAATGTTGAGATGAGCATTCTCATTCATTTATTTTTATTCATCTCTGATTACTTCCCAAGGGTAAATCCCTAAAAGTCAAACAGCTAGCTGAAAGAAAAGAAACGTTTTCTAAGTCTCCCAATAGAGGCTGCCAACTTGCCACTTTATACACTACTAACCTGCTTTCATTATTTTTTAAATTAGCTGAGGCTATAGAGGCTTCTGTGAATTTAAACAAATGACTTGTCCTCGCTGCTTAAGAAAACATACTAGGTGGTCATAATGGGCCCATGAAAACTGTGCCTGTAGAAACAAGCAGGCGCTCATTTATTCACAAGAGACGCTTGGGCAGTGGGAAGGGCACAGTCTGCTCTAAGTGTGTCACCTCAGATGGGTCACAATTTTCTCAGTTACCAATTGAGTGTCCTCATCTGCGGGAGGAGTCACTACATTAAACATTACATAGAGTCTGGCACTCGTGACTGTTGTATCTGTGAAGCGTTGTAGCACCGTGACTGAAGCAGAGCCTTTGGCAGTCTGACCAATAGAGAGAGTGGGCAAGTCACTTTCTAAGAGTTATTTTCTCATCCATAAAACACTTACCTTATATCCCAGTAATAGGATTAAATGAGATTGTATGTAAAGCTCCTGGCATATAGTAGGTACTCCAATTATTCAGGTCTCTTTTTTTTTCCTTGTATTTCACACCCAGGTAGAGCCAAAAGGTACAAGGATGAGGAAGGCACACTCTCTGCCCTCCAGAAGCATCCACTTCGTCCATTGGATGGCCAGGTGCATGCCTGCCTGAGGAATGGGTTGGGACGCAAAGCTATGAAGGCCAAATAGTCTGGACTGGAGTGCCCAAGACCAAGGCAGCCAGTGAAAGATATTGAAAAGGAACTTGACCAGATCTGGAGGCTGATATGGAGCTTCCTGGAGTCCTCAGACTACATGAGGTCTGGAAGCCTTCCCGCAGAGAGAGGAAGCCAGGACATGGGACTTTCCCCTAGGAATCAGTCCAGCCCTCAGTCACACTGGGGAAAGCTCTGCAAGTGACTCATTAGACGCAGCTCAGGGACCACAGTGGTGAGCAAGCTTGTCTTAGAGCTCCGCTTCAATTTCAGGACACCTACGTTCCTCCCTCACCACCCCCAGCTTTCAGAACAGATAAGAATTCTTGACGAGATCACAGGATCTTAACTAAAGTTTTCCCAATGCTTTTTTATGAATCCTCTGATAACTATATCTACCTGTCCATTAAAATAGGCAAAAAACTTAAATGAAACACTAGAATTCACTGATTGAGCAATGGTTTTTCATATACAGGTTCTAATGGTGTTGACTTTTTATTGTCTTAAACAGACATGGTTGTATTATGTGCCAGGCAAGATGTTCCTAATTTGCATACCGGAATTACAGAGAACAACAGTGTGGTGCTCTGCAAAAGTGTGCCTTCCTGCTCCGACTGCCTTTCCTGGAGTTTCTAAAGACCAATCTATCATTGTCAGCGTAGAGTTCTGAGAGGGAGGCAGGAACCGGCTGAGGGAGGGGAGTTTGATTATGCTTCCTATTGAAAAGAGTCCCAAGGGTGTAACCTCCTTCAAAAAACATTTAGCTGGTCACTCCAACCAAGAGATGCAAACCCAATTGAGATCAAGTTAACGAAAGTGCTGAGGCAGGAAATGGAGTAAAAACCAAGCAAGTTATTTAAGAAAAAGCCTCTGACTTGAGAAGGGAGGCAGTACAGGACATGGAAAAGCCCTGAGGGAGTCAGAGCACCAGGGTCCCGCAGGTCATGTCAGCTGGGCCGACAGACAGCTGGGTAACCTCTGCCCTGAATGACCTAGGAGGAAGGAAGCCTCAAGCTTCTGCAGGCACCGACCAGGAAACGCTACGGGTCAAGGAACAAATGCAAAAGGACAGAAGGAAGTTTCATTAATAAAACCGCAAAGAAGAGGAGCTAGCAAGCGAAAACGTCTGGAAATTAAAAATCCTGGTGGATAAGCGGGTTTTTAATGTTTGACTTCAGCTTATACATTTCATCCAGAACAAGCTGGTAGTTTGGTAACAGCCACCCCTCCCCGCCCCCCACCACTGGTCTTAAAGGCTAACTTGCTTCAAGCTTCAGTCCTTGCTTGCTGACCGGTCCCCTGTTGTGTGGCGGAACTAACCTACTTCCCTTGAGGCCCGCAGACCCCTGGACTCGGGGAGTGAAGGACCAAACTCCCCCAGAAGATAAGGCCTGACTGCGCTGGCAAACAGCTGCGGCTGCCGCCGGCAAGTCTGTTCAGGGTCATGTCCACCTCGGACTAACCGCCAGGGCACCTGCTTCTCCGGCACGGAGCACCCCCTTCCCCCAACCTTCCCCTTCCAATCCTTCCGGCTCGGCCGCGTCGGGGAGGACAGGCTTTCGGGACGTTAGTCCACCGTCTTCCCAGGCCGCCCGCCTCCCGGGTAAAGCAGCCTCCCCTGGCCCCCAGCGCGGTCTCCGGAGGACGCATGTGCCCGCGGGACGCAGCCCCAGCGCAGCCGGAGCCCGGTCCCCGGGCGCTCACAGTCGGACGGAAGTGTCCACTGGACGCTCCGCCGGGCTGCTAACACTCCTCCCCGCTCGCAAGCGCCTCTAAGGGGGACACGGCACGGCCTACCACACCGCCTTCCAACACAAACGCTCAGGACTCCTTCCTTAAGTCATTCCAGGAAAAGGGGGGGTGGGGAGGGCGGAAAGGCGACCAGTGAGACCAGGACACGCTTCTCAGAAAGCCCTGCAGGGCACTCCCTGCCGCTCGCTGGGCCAGACCGCACGCCCGCCGGCCGCACCTGGCTCAGGGAGGCACCCCGGCCAGCGAGCCCGACAAAGGAGGCACCAGCCCGGCGCGACCCGGCGCCACCGCGCCCGAGCCGGGCCCGAGGGTCAGGCACCCGGCCAGCCATCGGCTGT
>NC_043703.1:60186289-60214941 GCF_006229205.1 Suricata suricatta | reverse complement strand
CGCCGCCAGGCCGGCCTCCGCCGCTCGCCCGCGCCGGCGCTGCGGGGCCGCTCGCCCAGCGCTGGGTAGCCTGCCGCGCCCCCTGGCGGCGGGCGGGGCGGAGGCGGGCAGGGAGGGAAGGTGCCGGGAACCTGGGGTCGTGCGTGGCGCGCCCCCTGGCGGTCGGTCCGCCGGTGGCCCGGCGGGGTCGTCCACTGCATCCTTTCTTTGTCCAGCTCGGGCACAAACCCAGAGCTGACAAAGGACTTTGAGGGAGGCCAGGAAGCAGCTTGGACTTCCTTATTGTGCATTATTCCTGTGTATTTGTGCCATTTTCTTGTCTTTGTCCAACGTGTTGCCACGTTCATGAAAGGCTGTAAATAATAATACTGGAACTTTTCCAAATAAAGATTTACGGCCTGAACCGTTTTCTACACAGCTGCAATCAGTATGGAAGTTCTATATTGGGCCCTTCCTTCCCCCCCCCCCCATTAAAACCATTTTCATTTAGGGGTGTCTGGCTGGCTCCATTGGTAGAGCATGTGATTCTGGATCTTAGGGTGGTGAGTTCAAGCCCCACATTGGAGTGGAGTCTACTTAAAGAACAAACAAACAAAAAAAAGATCAGTTTCATTTAAACATTTTCAAAATCATGAATTTACTCCAGACAGTATTTTAATGTGTACATCTTCCAGATCCCCACAAACTGCCGCCACTCCCACCTGCAAATATAAAATTTGCATTAAAAAATGGAGCACCTATCTTTGAACTGCTACAACTGATACATTTTTTGGCTTTTAGGATTATTTTCTTAGTGTGTCTTCCCAAAATAGAATTATTGCTTTAAAGAGTTTGCTACATATTGGGGACTTAACCAGGATACAGTGCCACCAGCAAATAGGTCTTTTTCTCAGTCAAGTAGCTCTGTTTACATTAGACATTATTCATTTTTGTTTTATTTGCTACTTGACAGTGATTTTATTTCTTTATTTTTATTTACTGATGAGGCTATTTCTCAATACCTTTTAATCAAAAGAAAATCCTTATCCTGAAGAATGGCCAACACCATACGAAGTTAGACAGCCTCTACTTAAGAGGATGGGATTATTAACTTAGACCAAACTAAAGTGGTCGGGAGAAGATGAAGCCCAGAAGAGGAGATGGAGAAGGAGGTGCTAGTGAGGTAAGGAATTCAAGCAGGAGAGTGGGGTGTCCTGGAAGTCAAGTAAAGACAGCACATCAGGGAGAAGGAAAGAGTCTGTGTACAATTCTGCTCCCAGGTCAAGACCATGGGAGTGAGGATTGCTCACTGCTCCTACCATGTGGAGTGATTGGTGGCCTTGATGAGAGTGAGTGCCATGGAAGGGCTGGAGGAAGGAGTCCTAATGGAGCGGGCTTCAATGAGAAAAAGAGGAGAGGAATTGTAGGTGGGGAATAGAGACAATTCCCTTGAAAACTTTGCTGCAAAGGAGAACAAAGGAATGGGTTGGTGATAGGAAGGTGGAGTGAGGTTTAGAAGTTTGGATTGTTTGTTCGTTCGTTTTCCAGGTAGGAAAATATACTAGTGTTTCTGACTGCTGATAGCAGCAATTGAAGGCAAGGCATTGGTAGGATGTGAGAGAGAGGGACGTGCTTGAGTGATGTCCTTGAGGAGATGAGAGAGGGTCAGAGACGTTCCTATTATCAGAGAAGAGCTGGGTATGTGAGGTGGAGAGATTTTGTGGCGGGAGTCTGAAAAAATCCTCTGGACTGGTTCAGTTTTCTCAGAGGCGGAAGCAAGACTGGAAGAGGTGGGAGAGGCGTGAGGAGGTTGGGCACACACCTAAGGATGCTATGGTTGCCTGGCCCGCTTGCAGTTCCTAACGTGCAATTAAAGTGAAGCCTGAGGAGCAATCCTGCGGCCCCAGTCAGGGGCCAAACCTGATGGGAGTAGGAAAGACATGGATTTGGTTGGGCATGTGGTTTTGCCACACCAAGGATCGAAGGAGGCCATGAAGAATAAGCAAGCCCAGTACTAGACTACTTCCTTCTTTGTAAGTGATCTGTTCTGTTTGTCTGGAACCTGTAAGAGTTTCTCATTCTCCCTGAGGTCCAGAAATTTCACCAGGTGAGAGATTGTGAGTCTGGATCCCTCTTCCTTGTCCTGCCTGTGAGATGATGGTCCTTTTCAATTTGAAGACTCGAGTTTCTGTCCCCTTCGGGAAAGTGTTCCTCTATTAGTTCTTTGGTTATTACTTCTGGTCTATGTGTTCTTTTTGCCCCTCTAGGACCTTTGATTATTTGTGTATTTTAGGCCTATCATAACTGTTTTCCATGATCCCTACCTTTACCCTCATCATGTTCATTTCTATATATTTTGGGGCTACATTTGTATTAACAGTGACCACTCATTTTTCCAATTCTTCTGTGGAATTTTTTAACTGGGACTTTGTTTTTTAATTCTAGAATATTTTTTTAGTTCCTGAAACACTAGAATGTTCTGATATCTACACAGAATTCTTACTGCGTTCTAAATAAAGTTTTCTTTTATGGCATCCCTGAGTTCCCACTCCACAGTAGCCTCCTATTCTAATTCATCTTGTTCCTTCTTTAAGCTGCTGTTTCCTTAAGTGTCTTATAATCACTTTTGCTTTCCTATCTGTGAGCTCTCCCAGTGCCTATGTAAGGCAGCCCAGTAGGATCCCACATGGCAAGGACTGACAGGCGGTTTTTCCCAGGAGACGATAGGCAAGTAGGTCAGTAAGTTGAGAACATCTCTTTGGAGTCATCTCAAGACAGGCTTCTCTGTCCTCAGCCTACTCACTCATGAAACAAGTATTCAGAAAATACTCATTAAATACCCGCTATGTGCTAGGCACTGTTGAATTCCTCTCCAGCACTGCTGGCAAGAGAAGCCACTGGTTTCTCCCACGCTGGGCGGGGCTGGCACTCGGCGGGGGGAGGGGGGCACTCCTCTCAGGTGCAAAACTTGAGGAGCTGACAAAAAAATTCGGTGATCAAGAAAAATGATATGCTAAAGAAATATGTTTGGGTTTTTTATTTTTATTTCTTTTTTGTAATGTTTTATTTATTTTTGATACACAGAGAGACAGAGCATGAGATGGGGAGGGGCAGAGAGAGAGGGAGACACAGAGTCCAAGGCAGGCTCCGGGCTCTGAGCTGTCAGCACAGAGCCGACAGGGGCTTGACCCCACGAACGTGAGATCATGACCTGAACTGAAGTCGGCTGCTTAACTGACTGAGCCACGCAGGCGCCCCATCATTCTTATTTCTTAATTGAGTATATCGACCATGCTGTACTTGGTATTCCCATCGCTTATTCCTTCCATAAGGAGGAGCCTGTGTCCCCCATTTTGCCCTTCCCCTCTGGCAACCATCAGCTTGTTCTCTGTATCTATGGGTCTCTTTCTGCTTTTTGTTTATTCATTTATTTTGTGTTTTAGACTCCACATATGAGTGAAATCATGTGGTATTTGTCTTTTTCTGTCTGATTTATGTCACTTAGCATCACACCTTCTATATCCACCCATGTCATCACAAATGGTAAGATCTCCTTTTTTATGGTTGAGTAATACTCTTTGTATATATACACCACCTCTTCTCTACCCATTTTACTATGGATGGACACTTGGGCTGCCTCCATACTTTGGCTATTGTAATTAATACTGCAATAGACTTAGAGATGCATATATCTTTTTGAATTTGTGTTTTCTAATTTCTTTCTCTGGGTAAAAGTCCAGTAGTGGAGTTACTAGATCATATGGTAGTCCTATTTTTAGCTTTTTGAGGAACCTCCATACTGTTTTCCACAGTGGCTGCATGAATTTGGACTCCCACCAAAGTGCACGAGGGTTCCTTTTTCTCCACATCCTCACCAACACGTTATTTCTTGTCATTTTGAATGTAGCCATTCTGAAAAGTGTAAGGTGCTACTTCATTGTGGTTTTAATTTGGATTTTCCCAATGGTTAGTGTCATCAAATGTCTTTTCCTGTGTCTGCTGGCCATCTGTATATCTTCTTTGGAAAAATGCCTATTTAGGTCCTCTGCCCATTTTAATGGGGTTATTTGTTTTTGATGGGTTCAGTTGTATAAGTTCAAGTTCTTTATGTATTCTGGATATTAACCCCTTATCGGATGTATCATTTGCAAATAACTTCTCCCATTCAGTAGGTTGCTTTTTTGTGTTGTTGATGGTATCCTTTGCTGTCCAAAAGCTTTTTATTTTGGTGTAGTAAAGCAATGTGCTTTTTTTAAAAAACCAAAATTAGAGGCACCAGGGTGGCTCAGTCGGTTAAGCGTCCAACTTTGGCTCAGGTCATGATCTCCCAGTTTGTGAGTTCGAGCCCCGCATCAGGCTCTGTACTGACAGCTCAGAGCCTGGTGCCTCCTTCAGATTCTGTGTCTCCCCCTCTCTCTGCCCCTCCCATGCTCATGCTCTATCTCTCTCTGTCTCTCAATAATAAGTAAAAATGTTTAAAACATTTTTTAAATAAAAAAGTCAAAATTAATTTTTAAAAATCTATGATAAACAAAATTTTCATTTTAAATAAAGGCAAAATCAACAGGCCAGGATTAGGGCAAGGAGAGTGAAGTCAGGCCATGCATGTGAGGGCACTTGCCTTACCATGGTCCATCCTTCAAGTCCCAAAGCTGCATGCCAGCCATGTGGCAGAGGGTGGGGGAAGACTCCCTCTCTGTTTCCATGGCTTTGCATTTCCCCTAATCACGGAGTCACCGATCTGGAGCAGAGTTTCTATAAGACTTTCCAGTGCACAGACACCATCGTGTTCTAAAATCCTGTGTATATTCTGGTCTATTTACGACCCTTCTCTTCTGTATCTTCGTACTTTTCATTTTATATCATGAATATATCCCAAAGCACTAAATATTATTTGACATTTTATTTTTTATTTTTGAGAGAGAGCGAGAGAGAGAGAGAAAGAACCCACGCTGTGTGGAGCAATCCTGGGATCATGACCTGAGCCAAAATCAAGAGGTGGATGCTGAAATAACAGAGCCACGCAGGCACCCCTATCTGACATTTTAATCATGGTAATATGCCATCATTACCTGTGACCATTTACTGTCATGTCCTGATTTTTTATCATTAGATTATATATATATATATATATATATATATATATATATATATATATTTGCCTTTTCTCCTATTAAAAGTAACATCATGGAAGCTAAGTGTCCTAGTCTGATGTGGAATTGTGCAGGTTTTGGTTTTTTTGGGGGGGACTTTGCAATGATCAAAACGCTGGGTAGTGTGGACACGGAAGCAAGGTGTGCTTCCTACCCTTGAGGCGCCTACGCTTCGCAGTCAACAGTGGTGCCTGACACACGAGAGCTGCTGGCATAGACAACTGTACGGGGTTTTCTCCCTCTAGGCTGGAGCAAGGAGAAATGTCATGCATCCCAGACATGTTAAGAGATGAGAACGGAGTAGGCCAGAGTACCTGCTGGCAAGTAATTCACCTAAGAATGAGAACAGGGCATCTGTGTTCATCAGAGTTCTCCAGAGGAAGAGATGGAATGGACACTGGCACATCCAGAATCTACAGGATTGGCAGGCAGGCTGGAGACCCAGGAGAGCTAACGCTACTGTTGAAGTCCAAAGGCCATCATGGCCATTAATCTGGAGAACTCAGAGCATATTGAGTCTGAAAGCCATCTGATGCAGAATTTTTCTTGCTGGGAGTGAGGAGCATCAGCCTTTTGTGGTGTCCAGGCCTTCAGCTGATTAGACGAGGCCCACCCATTAATCTCCTTTACGGTCTGCCAGTTCAACTGTCAATCTCACCCAGAAACACCCTCACAGAAACAGAATAGGATTTGACCAAATATATGGGCACCCTGTGGCCCAGCCAAGTTTATATAAAGTTAACCATCATCGCATCCTAACTGAAAGCAGAAAAATGTTGACATACAATGGACAGGGCTGTCAGGGTTCCCAGGGCTGACTCGGGAAAAGCGCCCAAAGATCAGAGCCAGGGAGAGTGAAAGCTGAGAAGCCAGCAGGGACAGGAAAAAGACCCTCTTGTCCTCAGAATGCAACAATCAAGATTAAAACCGGTCAGCACGTCGGCTCCCTGAAAAGAAGAGAGATAATAAAAGTGTACATGGGGGCTTCTGTGACTGGCTGGAAGTTTCCACTGCATGTATGGAAAATGGTACGGGCCCCCGTGTCCTGTGAGCTGTGGGAGAGAAAGCCCTAGAATGCAAGCTCATGACCAAAGCCACACACACACACACACACACACACCCTACAGGACATACATGTTTTGAGTTAAGTATCTTATATATCACAGCTCATAAAACTTGAGACCAAACCCAGAGCAAAAATATGAAAAGAAAGCTAGAGATAATAGAAGAAAAGCTTAGTTTTTGAGTTTTGCTTTTCTGTGGATATTATATTCCCCTTCTAAAATATCATTTTTTAATTCTGATATTCCTCAGTAATAATGGTAATACATTTAAAACAACTGGTATGAGGCAGAGGACAGAAACCATATGTTTGCACTCATAGGTCTAGCAGGAAAAGAGAGACCTAATGGAGAACCAGGGGGAGCGGAGGAGGGAGAGAGAGTTGGGGAGAGAGAGGGATGCACAACTTGAGAGACTATTGAATGCTGAGAATGAACTGAGGGTTGAGGGGGAAGGGGGAGGGGGGAAAAGAGGTGGTGGTGATGGTGGAGGGCACTTAAGGGGAAGAGCACTGGGTGTTGTATGGAAAACAATTTGACAATAAAATATTATGGAAAAAAATAAAACAACTGGTATGTGTATTGCTCCTATCACTACTTAAAATTATTCCACATTATGATTTTCTTAAATATGTAATGGGAAGAGTTTTGGTGTTATAAGACTATATAGACCATCATTGGGGCATCTGGGTGGCTCCATAGGTTAAGCATTTGACTTCGGCTCAGGTCATGATCTCATGGTTTGTGAGTTCGGCCCCTGCTCTGCACTGGCAGTGTGGAGCCTGCCTGGGATTCTCTCTCCCTCTCTTTCTGCCCCTACCCTGTCATCTCTCTCTCTCTCTTGCTTTCTCTCTCTCTCTCAAAAATAAATATTTTTTAAAAAAAGACTATATAAATCATCTCAGCTTGCATATTATTTGGAACTTTAGTTCTTAACTAAAAGCATGATGTATTTGTTTTTTAACAGTTATTCATTTTTAAGAGACAAAGACAGAATGTGAGGGGAAGAGAGAGAGGGAGACACAGAATGTGAAGCAGGCTCCAGGCTCTGAGCTGTCAGCACAGAGCCTGACATGGGGCTCAAACTCGCAGATGGCGAGATCATGGCCTGAGCTGAAGTTGGACGCTTAACTGACTAAGCTAACCAGGCACCCATGTGTTTGTTTTTTAACTGAGGTAAAATTAGTATGTAATACTTAAGTTTTAGGCATCCAACATTATAGTATGACATCTGTATTTGTTACAAAGTGATCACCTCTGAAAGTCCAACTAGCATCCATCACCATACATTTGACCCCCTTCATCCATCTGATCCACCTCTCCCCCCTCCCCTCTGGTAACCACCAATCAGCTCTTTGTGTCTATAAGTTTTTTCTTTTGTTTGCTCACTTCTTTTCTTTTCTTTTTAGATTCCACATGAGTGAAATCATATGTTTTTTGTCTTTCTTCTTCTGATTCATTTTACTAAACATAACACCCTCAAGTCTATCCATATTGTTGCAGATAGCAAGACTGCAATATTTTTTTATGACTAATATCCCATTGTCAGCGTGTGTGTGTTCACATGCACACACCGCCACCTCTTTATCCATTCATCCATTGATGGACACTAAGGTTGCTTCCATATCTTGACTATTGTAAATAATGCTGCAATAAACATAGGGGTGACATGTCTTTTTGAATTAGTGTTTTCTTACTCTTTGGATAAATACCCAGAAGTGGAATAGCTGTGTCATATGGTAGTACTATTCTTAATGTTTTGAGAAGTAAACATATTTCTGAACCAATTTACATTCCCACCAACAGTGTACAAGGTTTCCCTTTCCTCCACATCCTTGGAAATACTTGTGTTTTTTTTTTCAATGGTAGCCTCAGCAGTGTGAGGTGACATCTCATTGTAGTTTGGATTTGCATTTCCCTAATAATTGATGATGCTGAACAAACACAATGTGTTTTTGCCTCCAGAGAACATTGCCAGTCTCATGCATAAAGAAAGGAGTCTCCAGGCACTTAGATGGCTCAGTTGGTAGAGCGTCCAACTCTTGATCTCAAGTCTTGATATCAGAGTCATTATCATTAGTTCAATCCCCACATTGGGCATGGAGTCTACTTTAAAAAGAAAAAAGGGAGTCTCAACATCACTAATTCTTTTTTTCTAAGAGAATATATCATGAAAAATGACAATAGAAATTGCTCATCTTGATAGCTATTAAGTGCGACTAATGGAACAAAGAACTCTCAGGTACAAATTTTATTTGAGTAATTTGGGGGATTAAAAATAATTTACAGATGACATGATACTATCTATAGAAAGTCCTAAAGACTCCAACCAAAAACTGTTAGAATAAGTGAATTCAGTAAAGTTGCAGATCACAAAATTAATGTACAGCAATTGGTTGCATTTCTATACACTTACAATGAAGTAGCAGAAAGAGAAATTTAGAAACAATTCCATTTATAATTGCACCAAAAAGAATACAATACCTAGGAATAAACTTAACCAGGGAGGTGAAAGACCTATACTCTGAAAATTATAAAACATTGATGAGAGAAACTGAGGACATCACAAACAAATGGAAAGGCATTCCATGCTCATGGATTGGAAAAGTCTTGTTAGAATATCCATATTACCACTACCCAAAGCAGTCTACACATTCAATGCAATCCCTGTCAAAATAGCACCAGCATTCTTCAAAGAGGTATAACAAACTACTCTAAAATTTGTATGGAACCAGAAAAGACCCTGAATAGCCAAAGTAATGTTGAAAAAGAAAACCAAAGCTGGCGGCATCACAGTTCCTGACTTCAAGGTGTAATCAAGACAGTACAGTAATCATCAAGACAGTATAGTAATCATCAAGATAGTATAGTACTGGCACAAAAGCAGACACATAGATCAATGGAACAGACCTGAGAACCAAGAAATACATAACTAACTAATTGTTGACAAAGCAGGAAACAATATCCAATATCCAATTTAACAAATGGTGCTGGGAAAACTGGACAGCAATGTGCAAAAGAATGAAACTGGACCACTTTCTTACACTATACAGACAAATACATTTAAAAATGGATGAAAGACCTAAATATAAGACATGAAACCATCAAAATCCTAGAGGCAGCAATCTTTTTGAACTCAGCCGCAGCAACTTTCTACTAAACATGTCTCTGGGGGCAGGGGAAACAAAAGCAAAAATGAACAATTGGGACCTTGTCAAGATAAAAAGCTTCTGCACAGTGAAGAAAACAATCAACAAAACTAAAAAGCAACCAATGGAATGGGAGAAGACGTTTTTAAATGATATATCTGATAAAGGGTTAGCATCCAAAATTTATAAAGAACTTATCAAACTCAACACCCAAAAAACCAAATAATCCAATTAAGAAATGGGGAGAAGACATGAACACTTTTCCAAAGAAACATCCAGATGGCAAATAGACACATGAAAAGATGCTCAGCATCACTTACCATCAGGGAGATACAAATCAAAACCACAATGAGAAATCCTTATACCTTTCAGAATGGCTAGAATCAAAAAGGCAAGAAACAAGTGTTGGTGAGGATGTGAAGAAAAAAGGAAACCTCGTGCATTGTTGGTGGGAATGTATATTGGTATAGTCATTGTGGAAAACACTACAGAGTTTCCTCAAAAAACTAAAAACAACACTACCATCTGGTCTAGTAATTCTATTACTGGGTATTTGTCCAAAGAAAATGAAAACAGAAATTCAAAAAGACACATGCACCTCAATGTTTATTGTAACATTAATTACAACAGCCAAGGTATGTATGCAGCCTAAGTCTCCATTTATAGATTAACGGATAAAGAAGTGGCATACATACAGACACGCACACACACAAACATATATACACAAAGAGTACTCAGCCATAAAAAAGATTTTCTTGCCATTTGTGACAACATGGATGGATATAAAAGGCATTACGCTAAGTGAGACAAGTCAGATAGAGACAAATACCCTGTGATTTCACTCATGTAGAATCTATGTCTTTTCTAGAATTTCATGTAAATGGAATCATAAGGCATGTAGTCCTTTGTATTTGGCCTCTTAAATGTAATGTCATGTTTTTGAGTCTCACTCGTGGTGAGATAGTAAAAAATATGCATTGGTCTCTGCCCCTGGTACCTGGCAAAGAACTTCTAAAACCCCTGCAATTCCCTAAGTGATAAGTGCACGAGGAGCACCTTTCACTCTCTTGAGTCAGCTCTTGGTGGGATTCTGGATGGGGGCTGGTCACCAGAAAGATCAAACCCTGGTAAGAAGCTTGCAATCCTAAGGTCCCTCTGTGGCCTCCCACTTCTCCAGAGAATAGAGAGAGACTGGAAACAGAGTTAATAATTGATCAAGCTTACATGAGAAAGCCTTCACAAAATCCCAGTAGTGGGGGGTCAGAGAGCTTCGAGGTCGGTGAACTCATCCACACCAGCAGAGTAGCACACCCCACCACTGCAGGGACAGAGCTCCTACAGACCCTTCAAGATCCTGCTCTACATATCTCTTCCTCTGGCGGTTCATCTGTATCCTTTATCTTTAAAACAAAATTAGTAAACATACGTAAATCCTTCTCTGAGTTTTATGAGCTGCTGTAGCAAATTTTAGCAAACCCCAAAGTGGGGTTCAGTCAGAGCACAAGTGATAACCTAGGTTTCCACTGGCATCTAAAGTTGAAGGGAAGGAGTTTTGGGGGACCGAGTCCTTGGCCTGTGGGAGCTGACACTCTCTCTAGGTCACGTTAGAATTGAATTAAATTGTAGGATACCCAGTTGGTGTCACAAGTTGTTTGTTGGAGGTTCTTTCTCCACACCTTTAGTGACCAGAAGTGTCAGAAGTGAAGTGTTCTAGGTGACAGTTGAGAAGACACACCGGAAGTAAACACAATAGGGGAGAGCTGAATGTTTCCTTGTACAAGAAGGAAAAACCTGAGGTTTTTTTTTCATTTTTATCCATGTCGTGTTATTCAATATTTTGTTCCTTCTTATTGCTGAGTAGTGGTCGATTGTATGGCTAGGTCACAAATTGTTTATCAGTTGGTAGAGATTTAGGTAATTTTCTTAGGGCTATTATGAATAAAGTTACTATAAACACATATGTACATGCTTTCATTTCTCCTGGGTAAATACTTAGAAGAATATTTACTGGGTCATATGATGAGTGCATGGTTAACTTTATAAGAAACTGTCAAACTGTTTTTTTAAGTAGCTGTATCATTTTGTATCACTACCAATGGTATAGGAGAATTCCAGCTCTTTGCCAAACTTTAGTATTTAGCCATTTCAGTGGATGCATAGTGAGTGGTATTTCATTGATAGTAATTGCATTTTCTTGATGCCTAAGAATGTTAGGTATCTTTCCATGTGGTTATTTTTGTTCCTATAAGTTCTTTGGGTGAAGTGATTTTTTTTTCACATTGGAAAAAACGAGTTGTTAGAGTGCTTACATATTCTGGGGAAAGCTATTAAATATGCTTTGTAAATACTTTCTACTGCTCTGCAGTTTGCCTTTTAGTTTTCTAAAGTGTCTTTTTTTAAAATATTTTATTTATTTTTGAGAGAGAGAGAGAGAGACAGTGTGAGCAGGGGAGGTTCTAGAGAGAGAGGGAGACACAGAATCTGAAACAGGCTCCAGGCTCTGAGCTAGCTGTCAGCACAGAGCCTGATGCTGGGCTCGACCCCATGAACCACGAGATCATGACCTGAGCCAAAGTCAGACGCTCAACCAATTAAGCCACCCAGGCGCCCCTAAAGTGTCTTTTGAAGAGCCAAAAGTTTTCATTTTTATGAAATCCAGTGTACTGTTTCTTTTATAGTTCCTGCTGTCTCCTATTTAAGAAAAGTTTGCCTAACACAAATCATTAAGATTTTTCTCCTATGTTTTCTTCTAGAGGATTTATCATTTGAGTTCTTACATTTACGTCTATGCTCCATTTTGAGATTTATTTTGTTTGTATAAGGGGTGCAATAAGGGTCATGGTTAACATTTTCTCTGGGAATATCCAGGTTTCCCTGTAACTACCTGTATTAGTTGGAAAGATTATCCTTCTCCTCTACTGAGTTGTCTTGAAAACTCTGCAGAAAATCAAGTGACCACAGAAGCCTAAGTATATTTCTGGAATATCTATTGTATTCCATTGGTTTCTTTGTCTTTACACCAATGCCAGCTACACTGCTTGCTTACTGTGGTTTTATAATACAACCTGAAATCAGGTAGTGTTAGTCCTCTGACTTTGTTCTGTTTCAAAATTGTTTTGCCTCTCTAGATCCTTTGCATTTCCATTTAACCTTCACAATCTGTCAATGTCTACAGAAAAACCTTCTAGGGTTTTGATTGGGATGGGATTAAATAGATCAACTTGGAGAGAATGGCTATCTCAACAACATAGGGTCTTGTGATGCATAAGCATCTTATCTGTCTCCATTTACTTAGGGTTTCCTTAATTTCTCTCAGCAATATTTTGTATGTGTCCACAGAATGTTTTTCTAGAACTTCCTAGCTTTTGAATCCAATGGTTACTTTCAGTCTCACTCCTATTAGACCTCTTTAGTGCCCAACACTGGACTGTTATTTCTTTCTTTAGGCACTTTCCTCCTTGGACTTTGGGTCCTAGCCCTCCCTTTATCTTCCTTCTATCCTTTGGATGGTCCTATCTTGTTCTCCCATAGGTGCTCTCCCTGTTTCACAGGAAGGCGGTCAGAGATGCTCCAGCTAGCTGCAGTTAAATGGTCATCTGTGTTGGTGAAGAACTGTTCTGAAAGGAAGTCTTCTCTTGGATCTTTTAGAGAATGGTCTGCCTTCCCACCAGCAGCTGTGGGATGATGACATTTTTAGAAAAGTGTCTTTAAAGAGATACCATTCTTGGAGAGGGTAAGTCTGGAGACTGTGGGGGAAAGTGCTATGTTGGAAAACCTAGCAGTTTTGCAGGATTTCCAACTGGCCATGTTAGCCTATTGAGCTCTCCAAGGTTTTCTTTGGGTTACTTTTTTTAATCATGCCCATTAAAAAAAATACTGAAATTTACATAACATAAAATTACCATTTTAAAGTCAACATCTCAGTGGTCTATCCCTAGTCCCCCCTACTCCTAACCCATGACAACCACCAATCTATGTCATTTCTCTATGGATTTATCTATTATGGGTATTTCATAAGGAATCATACCATATATGTGACCTTTCATGGCTGGCTTTCACTTACCATAATGGTTTGGAGGTTCTTGAGTCACTCTTTTTACTGTTATATTTTGTTAAACTGTTCTCTGTCCCTTAATCCCTGGTTACCCAGCCTGTCCCATGGAACTTTAGTACATAATTGACAACATTAACAGTAATATGCAAACAGCAATAATGTCTTAGGGATGGTGATGGGTGTTGTTTGGCCGTTAGTTCTCCCAGCATTGGCACCAAGTGCAGACAAAGTTAGGCAATGTTACACTTGACATTTCATCAAGAAAAAGCAACCACAGAATATCCCAAACTTCATTAGCAAGATGCTACCATACGATGCTTTCAGAAAAAAGGGCAGAGAAAGATGACAAGAACTGGCAGTTGGGAGCCAGCTCTGGAGCCTCAGACCCGCGCAAGGGATACAAAAAATTGTGTCCTCGGACCTCTGTCTCCATGCTTTAAACCCGGCTGCAGCAGTTAACGTAGAGTGGCACCTTGTGTGGGCTCGTCAGCTCTACTAGTAAGCTAAAGTGGCTCCACTTTAGTGAGGATCAGAACAAACCTTCCTGCATTCTGGTCAAGCATACGTTAACCTTCAGGGGTCCTGGAACCTGGAACCCGGATCCGGAGGGAAATCATTGCAGGAGCATAAACAGGATGGATCGCCAGAGGAGTCCATGTTGTCAGCAGTCCTACAGTCCCACTTCGGAGTTGTCATGTGGCAACGAAGTAATGTTTGTGAAAGGGAAAAACACATGCTCTTGTACTGCAATCGGTGCTTACAGCCTCCTCAGCAAACAGGTTCTGGTTTAAAAAACGCAGCCAAACGACAGTTTTCTCATCTGCCTTCCTCTACGCACTATGAGCGTCCAAAGACAAGTCCTACACGTCCTACAAGTCCAACACGGAAACAGCTGATCAGGTTTGCCAGCCTGGGGACTCAGTCGAGCAGTTCTAACTGAACCCGGCCAAGGCAAGCCAAGTCCCAGCAGCCGTGGCCCAGGCTCCGCCCCTCTGCGCCCATTGGCTCATTTAATTCACGCCGCACCTCCTGCCGCGGGGCCGGCGGCGTGCTCAGTTTGCAGCTGCCTTGGCTTGAATTGTCCGGGACTGTCAGGGCCGGGACGCGTCCTCCGCCCGTAGCGGCCATGAGCACCCCAGCAGTGCCCCGGGAGCTACAGCTGCCTCCGAGCCAGAGGGCCCAGCCCGAGTTCAGAGGTGAGGAGCCGCGGTGGCGGGAGCGGCGCGACCCGCAGGTGCCTCGTTTGACGGAGAGGATGGGGACTCGGACGACCGTGGCGGAGGGGGTAACTCGGACTCAGCGGCCGGGGGCCTCGGGTACCCCGGCCTCAGTCCTGACCAGTTGCGTCAGAAGCCTGGACAGATCGCTCGGCCCCTAGCAGCTGCATCCTTGGCATTTGCGAAATGGACAACCAGAGCGGTTGCCCGGTTCGTGGTGTTAGTGTGGGGGTTGAACGCCTTCCTTGCGGTCGTTAATGGCTGGGCGTGACCCAATGGCGACAAGGACGGGCCTGCGAGGAGTTCGTTTAGCTAGGGAGGGTGCGCGACACTCCAACCGGTCCCCCTCGGGACCCGCGGGGCGGGGCCGCACCCGGGCCGAGAGCCGACTGCGCTTGCGCAAGGCGCTCCGGCCTCCAGAACGCAAGTATTTGGGGGAGGCGGGGCTGCTTCATCTAATCCAAATTTAAGACTATCAATTTTGTGTAAGTCCAGGGTTGGCTGGGTCTTCAGAAATAATGTTAGTTCTTTGTCCTCTACATGGGAAAGCGGAGGAAAGAAACTCTCACCCAACCCAGTTCTGGTAAATTACAACTTAGAGATGGTGTCTCGTGTCTGCTATTTAGTTTCTTAAAGCCTGACTTTCAGTAACCCTGTATTGAAAATGATGTTCTCCAGATTTTTCACGTTCAGAAGACAGAAAATGTAATTCTTGTGCAGTGGTTGTGGGCACCTTTTACGCTAACAATTTCTTAAAAATGGGACTATTTCTCAAAGGCAATACTGAATTGAGAAATTTTCTTTTATATACAAGATGTGATCTCTAGTAGAACATTTTTTGAAAAAGTGCGTTTAGTGAATATTTATTTGATGTTATCGTTGTAACAAGAGTTGGCTTGTCACCTTTTCCTTATTTAGAACAAAGAAGACAGAAACTCAAGGAACATATGTTAAAAAGAAAAACATTTTTTGCATGCAAAGAGGAAAATCACATATCCAGGTGAGGTCAAATTTTCTCATTTCAGATCTGTAAAATTAGAGCTGTCCAATAAAAATATATTGGGAGCCACAATTGTACTGTAATTTTAAATTTTCTAGTAGCCGCATTTGAAAAGTTTTTTTAAAGGTGAATTCTATATGTTCCGTACTCTACATGTTATAATTTCAACATGTTAATTCTTAAATGTTATTAAGAAATTTTGCATTCTTTTTTGGTACTGAGTGTTCAAAATCTGGTATTTTACACTTTCACAAAGTGTTTGTATATATCAAAATACTGACTGTGGTTTATACAGTGCTGCAGAGGTTGGTCTTTCTTAATTTAGCAAAGTTTTCATTGTGTATGTGTGTGTGTGAGAGAGAGAGTGTGATTAGGACTGGAATCTGTAAGTCTGCCACTACAACTGTGTAACCTCTGGGGAGTGACATGGCCTCTTTGAGTCCATTTACTTTATTACAATGGGACAGTAATGTGTGTTTCTTGGGGATTAAATGAACTAGTGAATGCAGTGTGCTATGCCTGTTGTATAGTGAGAGCCCAAGAAGTGATGGCTATTATTTCATGATATCTCAGTGGTTTTACGCACAGAGGATTGGTTCTTCAGTTGTTCTCTTCTCCTGATTTCTCTAGTTTCTTTCTATGGTTATTGATATATTTTGTTTCTGGGAATGCTTCATATCTTCCTCATGGCTAAGAGTGGTCAGATTGTGTTGATATTTAGGAAGTAGAGATGACAGGACTTGGTCATGGAAGGGTATGAGATGTGAAAGAAAGTAGTTTAAGATGACCCTGAATGTTCCAGATGAAGAGATACCATTCAATCCAAACATGTCCCTTCTGCCCTATTGAGGAAGGGGAAATGCTATAAAGCACATTCTTATGTTAGTTTTCAGCTAGAATATAAATAGTAGATTAAGGGGTATATCAAGTTGAATTTATTAATTTGATAGCTGTGTTATAGTTATGTAAGAGAAAATCACTACTTTTAGGAAATGAACCTTGAAGCATTTGGGGGTAAAGAGCAGTAATATATATATATCTTAACTTGAAAGGTTCAGTTAGAAAACATCATACATACTCCACACATACACATGTTCAGAAACAATGCAAATGATAACGCAAATGGAATAAAAGGCTATCACTAAACAAATCTGGGAAAACAGTATATGGATGTTCTTTGAACTATTTCTAATTTGGCAACTTTATGTAAGTTGGACATGAATTCCAAATTTTTAATGATCTTTTTAACTTCACATCAATGTTACTTTACTTTAAATGTTTTACACTTACATGTAAATGGTTTACATTTTCTTTCACAAAGTCCACATTTCTTCATTTAAAACAAAAAGGTGGTCCTAGATTTTTTATTTGAATAACTGAGTGGACAGCGATACCATATATGGAGATGGGGAAGGCTGAGGGAGGAGTGAGGGAATCAGGAGCTCTGGGCCGTGCTAAGTTTGAAGTACCGACAAGATATCCACGTGGAAATGCCAAAGGGTTACGTGTCTGAAGGGCTGTGTTGAGATTGGGACCAGGGACATGAACATGGGAATTACCAGTTTATAGATGGTATTTATTTAAAACCTTGAGGGGGAATAAGATTACTAGAGAGTAAGCAGAGAATATTAATTCGAGTAAGACAGAGCATGACTTCCAACTACTTACTTAAATAAGGAATCTAACTGGGTCATGGTACTTCTAATTATACACAATGGGAAAAAAGAATTCTGAAAAATTTCTGGCTTTACAAGAAATCTCACAAGTGCTGTATTTATTCCTTTCAGAAAACACGTCAATTTAAATATCATTATTTGAGCAACAAATTGCTAAATATACAAGCAATCAGAGTTGCAGGTTTTCAAAATGAAATCATTCTATTTTACAATCTCTAGTGTGGGTACTTTAAGATTCCTATGCTTAGATAATGCTTGTGAGGACGGTTTTATAATAACAAGATAGAATAGCATTTTATATATATATTCAGATATATTTTCATATAACTCTCCATACCAGACAGGTGAATAAGCTAGATTCTCCTTATCCTGATTTGTTTATTTTTTTTTAGCTAGGAGTTAAAAAGGTCAGCAATTTTAAGACCAAGGACTAGGATTCTGTTTGCACCGACAGAAAAAGAGGAGTCCCCGAGAAGTATAAAACTAAAATAAAAAGGCAAAAGGACAGTTTAAAATTTAAATGCAGCTTTGAGCCCTGGCGAGGTCAGGAAGAAGAGAGACAGACCTGAAAGAAGCGGACCACTGAGGTGGGGGGAAAAGGAGCAGCGTTGGTGATCAGGCAGCAGAGTAAGAGTGTTGAAAGAAAGAATGACTACCTGTGTCGGGTGCTGCTGAAAGATGCAGTCAGCTGAAAACAGAATTGGTCCCTGAGTGGTAGAAACATGGAAGGAGATGACACTAGGAGCCTCCAGTAGAAGGGTGACGGCACATTCCCAGTGGACATGGGCCGGGGAGAGAATGTAATGGGACAACATGGTGACAGTGTGTGTCAACTTTTGAGGAGTTTTGCTATAAAGCTGAAAGGGAATGTGGGGTTTAAGGCTTTTAAAATGAGATATATATTGTGTTTATATGCTGATGGGAATGACATAGCAGAGGGGCAAGTTCATGGTGCAGAAGAATGAATACATAATCCCAGGAACAAAGATCCTGAGTGGGTATGCAGGAGAGCACAGGTGGAGGGTTTGCCTGTGGGTCAGCATGGTGTCAGTTCATCCACCAAGGAAGGCAGAATGTATGGGTAAAGAGGCACACAGGCTGGCCATCTTTGGTGGAAGAAGGAAGGGCTAATTCTTGTTAAGATCGATTCTGATTTTCTCAGTGAGATAACATCACAGTATACCATAAGCCCAGAAGTAATTGGGGGTCTGATTAGTTAAGGTACCACATTGGGAGCACCTGACAGATTAACCGTGTGCATCCTCTCCCATCCCACACCAGACCAGTGAATAACCAGACCAGTCAATAATAAGAGGCGTATTTACCATCGGCCAGTGAATGCAGGAGCCCACACTGGGCAGACATTATTCTGTTCAGTGACACATCTTTTTTTCTTAATTTTTTAAAATGTTTTTTAATTTATTTTTGAGAGAGAGAGTGAGTGTGAGCAAGGGAGGGTCAGAGAGAGGGAGACACAGAATCTGAAGCAGGCTCCAGGCTCTCAGCTGTCAGCCCAGAGCCTGACGTGGGGCTTGAACCCATGAATCATGAGGTGACCTGAGCCAAAGCCAGTTCTGAGCCTGACTGAGCCACCCATGTGCCCTTCATTGACACATCTTGACTTTGCCATCATTCAAAATGTGTAGTACAAGCTCTGTCAACATTCTGCCCCTTGTCTGAGCCGACTAAGCAAGAAGATGTGAAAAGCAATTTAACTCAAGTTATCAACTGTAGGGGTAACACCTTTTGTTGATTCTAAAATGTACCCTTTTTTACATTTTAGCATCTCTGAACTTGGCAGCTTAGAATCAGTGGCATGTCTAAATTGACCCTGTTTTTTTTTCTTTATGGAATGCAAATTGTTACAATGACTTGCTAAGAGAATCTCCTGGCCTGCACTAACCAGTCTATATCTGTTCAAAGGAGTGTAGGTCAAATTCTTGAGGAAGCTTTTGTTTTATATACACATTCTAAATGCATTGCCATCTAGAAACTGAAGTCCATATTTGTAATGAATTGGGCTGTCAGTGTGTATGCAAAATTTTGGATTTCTTTTGGAAGGGCTATTTTTTCTTATTACTTTTTTAAATCAAAATACAATTATCATATTAGTTTTAGGTATACATCACAGTGATTTGACAGTTGTACACATTAAATGCTTACCATAGTTAAGTGTAGTTACTTTCTGTCACCATACAAAGTTACTACAATGTTATCAACTATAATTCCTATTTTATACTTTTCATTCCCGTAACTTATCATATAAGCAGAGGTTTGTACCTTGTAACTCCCTTCACCTATTTTCATCTGTCTCCCCACCACTCTCCTCTGAGGTGACCATAGTTCTCTGTATATGAGTCCGTTTCTATTTTTTGTTTGTTTGTTGTTTGTTTTTGTTTTGTATTTTTAGATCCCACATTTAAGTGAAATCATATGGTGTCTTCTTTCTTCAGCTACCGTATTTCGCTTGGCAGAATACCTTCAGGGTCCTTCCACGTTGTCACAAATGGCAAGATTTTCTTTTTCACGGCTGAGTCATATTCCAGTGTTTATATATGCCACGTCTTCCTTATCCATTCATTTATCAATGGACACTTAGGCTGCTTCTATATCACGGCTATTGTGAGGAATGCTGCAGTAAACATGGGGGGCAGGGTGCATGTATCTTTTTGAATTAGTGTTTTCGTATATTCTTCAGGTAAATACCCAGAAGTAGAATTATTAGGTCATCTGGTGTTTCTGTTTTTAATTTTCTGAGAAACCTTCATGCTATTTTCCATTGGTTGCACCAATTAATATTTTCATTGCACAAGGGCTCCCCTTTCTCCACATCATTTCCAACACTTGTTATTTTTTGTCTTTTTGTTAGTAGCCATTCTGACAGGTGTGAGGTGATAGCTCATTGTGGTATTGATTTGCATTTCCCTGATGATGAGTGATGTTAAGCACCCTTCATGGGTTTGTTGACCATCTACATGTTTTTGGAAAAATGTCTGCTCAGGTCCTCTGCAAATTTTTTAATTGTGTCTTCTTCATATTGAGTTGTAGGACTTCTTTATAAATTTTGGAAGTTAACCCCTGATTTGTCAGCTCTATCACTTGTAAATAACTTCTCTCATTTAGTAGATTGCCTTTTCCTTTTGTTGATGGTTTGATACTACATAGAGGCTTTTAGTTTGATGGACTCTGTTATTTTTCCTTTTGTTTCCCTTGCCTGAGAGGACACATTGCACAAAATATGGTTAAGGCTCGTGTCCAGGACTTTCCTGCATCTTTTTCCTTTTAGGAGCTTATGGTTGCAGGTCTCACATTTAGATCTTGAGTGCATTTTGAGTTCATCTTTGTGTATGTTGTAAGAAAGTGGTCCAGTTTCCTTCTTTTGCATGTGACTGACAAGTTTTCCTAGCACTATTTATTTGAAGAAGGGCTATTTTTAATTTTTTTCTCAATGTAAATCTGTTACTAAGTTTTTAAAATTAAAGAAAGTGTTGCTTAATAAAAGTTTTGAGGACTTGTTTGAGTGACTAGTAAGAATGGTTTGGAATGAGGTTATCAAATGTGTTTACATATTCTGTGTGGAGAGGGTGTTAAATTCCTTAGCCATCTTGTTCATACTATTAAGTCACCCTATAATAAAGAAAGAAGACTTTTGCTTCAGTAATAAATAAATCTCAGCTGAGTTCTTGCCTTAATTTAAAATTGCCAAGTCAGATGATTGTTAATATCCTCCCATTTCTCCTGCCAAAGAGAAAACTCCCTTGGTCTGTGTTAAACTTTCTTTTCTTTTCTTTTTTTTTTTTAAGTAGTAGAGACCAGAAAGTGATAACCTCTAAGGGCCAGGTTCATGAAGAGACAAAAGTTCCGAAATTTAAGACAAAAATGGTAAGATATGGACATAGCCCTTATAAACTACCCCTTTCCCCCCTTTTCCCTTTCCTAAACTCTTAAAGAAATGAGTTCTGAAATACTGATTTGTCCTAACTCACTCTTTTAGGCTGGTAAAGAAAATGTCCGTAGACCTCCTGGGAACAAAAATAATATAACAATGGGAAAAAATTGTATTCCTTTAAGGCCTTCTAATGAATTAACCAACTCAACTATAGTAATTGATACACCTAATTTTGAGGATAGTAATCAAACTGGGCAATTGGTACCAATTAAAGATGGCCCTCCAGGCCAACATATGACATTAAGCCAAGTGTTTCATCTTAAAAACAACAATAATAAAAAGAAACAAATAACAATAGAAAAGCCAAAGCAAGATGCTATCATGTCCAAGAAGCTTGTGCTTGGATCTTACCGTGGTCAAATTGTTCAGTCTAAGATTAACTCATTTAGAAAGCCTCCACAAGTCGGAGAGGAGAGTTCTGCAGCAACAAAGAAACTTCCGGCTGCAGTCCCTAAAGCCACAGAGCCTCCGCGCACCAACAGCAGCACTATGACAGTCAAAAGCGATAGAGCCTCTGGCGTGATGACTACCACAAAACTTGTGAGCACTACATCTCAGAACAGACAGCTTCTGCGACCTCCTATTAGAAGTCACCGCGACAATGCTCAGGACGCCATGAGACAAGGCATCGCTAGAAGCTCTGCCAATGTTACCATTCGGAAAGGGCCTCGTGAGAAAGAATTAGTACAGTTTAACGCGGTTTCGTCTAGTGCCAAAACCAGTGCTCAGGATGGAGAAAGAAAGAAGACACTAACAAGAAGCGTGAAGTCTGAAATCATAGCCAGGCCTGTTTCGTCTTCTAACAGCAAACTGATAGAAAAGTCGAAAAATGTGGACTCTGGCAGGCATTCAATAGCAAAAGCAACTATTGATAGATCAGCTCAGCCCAAAGAAACAGCAGAAGAAAGAAAGTAAGTAGATGTAATTTTATTAGCTTAATTTTCAGTAGAGTACCTCTTGTGGTTTGACTTCCATCTCCTTGAATATATTAGAATTTGTGTGCATGTAGATTCTCTTCTGTTGTGTGCAGACAGATTTAGGTAAGTTTATGTTGCTGAACAGTATGACCTAAGTTCTTGTGCTTGAGTATGTTTCATTGGGTCTAATGGAATTTAAGTTATAATGCTGCTTAATACAATTGGGAGATATTTTATAACCCCTCTATTCTTATGGTCTTTGAGCATGTAATTAACATTGATCAATATTTCTCTTTCTTTGAACTTGTGAACTTATGTACGTGCCACTAGCATGGAACTACTTAAAGACCTGAGTTATTTTTTAGCTTCTCCTCTATCTGAGAATTCTATCATCAATGTCACAGTAATGCTTATGTCCTGCTTCTGCCCATAGAGCTCGTCTGAGTGAGTGGAAGGCTGGCAAAAGCAAAGTGCTGAAAAGGCCGCCTAGCTCAGTAGAGACCCAGCCTGAGCCTGAAGGGCCACAGGAAAACCCAGTTGGGTCCTTTTGGACTGCCCTGGTAGAAGAAGATGAACAGAGATTGTTTACTGAAAAAGTAAACAAGACATTTTCTGAATGCCTAAACCTGATTAATGAGGTACTGTCCTTATATTTGTGTAGTAGTTTATAGTTTATAAATTATCTTATAAATGTTATCTCACTAAATTATGTTGTCACTCTTTTGACCATGTACTGTGTTAGTGGTGTTATGTAGTTTTAATGTTAATTGTGAGATTGTTTTTCTTTGGCTTTTAATGGACTGCATTTTCATTGAGCTCATATTAAATTGATCAAAGAAATAATTAGGTTTTTTACTTGATTTTTTTTTTACTTGTAAATATTATGTTTCTGTAAGATGTTAACATAAAAGAGTCTGAGGGTGGATATTCACTCTCATACTTCTGTTTTTTCCATTCCTTCAGCATGTTTACATATTATTGTTTTCCACTCATTACATATTTTACCAAAGACTAGCTATATAAATTAGTCGTTATCTCACATGAAATTCAAGTTAAGCAAAATATTTCAAACAAAATTCCATTAATTGAAACCAACATCATCATGGTCTTGAACTTATTATAGAGGTTCACTATTTGGACCCAAATCCTACAGAGTTACAATAAGTCTAAAATGTTTCCTTTATGTCCCGACTACTCTTTACTCTTGGCTTTGGTCGCCGACAGTGTCCAAGACCCATAGCAAGACTGAGTATATGAGTAGGATTTCAAACCTTACTCTGGTCTTCATGAGCATCTTTAGACTTGTTGTGATTCTGAGGACCAGTGAAAATTAGAATTGGAGTCTCCCTGATTGTATTCTTAGTTCTGCTTAGCTGGGGTTTGTCATTGAAACTGTGGAATTTTTCTGCCCTACTATCTGTGTGTAGCCTTTACGTACATATACCATCACAGATTCATTTTCGTCTTAATATCAAGACCTGACAGTTTTTCAAAACCTGCAAGCTGTTCTCCCCCATAAGCATTTCGTAGATACAAAAATTCTAACTCAGGTATTGAATGGAATCCCACAATATATAAAAGCATAAACATCAAGAGTGACCAACATGTAGAGTGTTGGTCATTGTTGACTAATGTTTTTCTCAACTGTATTTCATTTTTTCCTGCCTTTGTATTTATAACTAAAATGCCTCTTGTTAGCCATTCAGAATAAGTTTGGAGTAAGGAAGAGAACAGTGACTATTTTTATGAATAATTTTCCATCAGTTTTTCCTTTCATTGTTATTGATCTTGATTATAGTAAGCTTACTTAATTGTTCATAGTTTGGAGGCTAAAGGAGATCACTCATTTCACTTCTTGCTATTTTAGGGATGTCCAAAAGAAGAAATATTGGTCATAGTGAATGACCTGATTAACAAAATTCCAGATGCCAAAAAACTTGTTAAATATTGGATATGCCTTGCACGTATTGAACCTCTCACAAGTCCTATTGAAAATATTATCACACTCTATGAGAAAGCCATTCTGGCAGGTGCTCAGGTAAGATTAAAACTTAATAATCTTTATTATTACAGCATAAAAGATTCAGAGTTATTTTGGAGCACATTACAACATAACTTGATACAAGTGTGGTTATATATCTAGTAGTAATGAATGTTTAAAGGCCACAATATTTGCATATTATAAAAACTTGTTGCTCAACCTTCTAAAAGTTGCTTGTGAACTAGTAAGAATCAGACTTAGAAGATGGACGTAAGCTGAAATGTACATTTAGTGAAAAATGCTGTGAGAAATTTTTTATCATAACATGTCATTTTGCACATTTCCTAGTTAAGAAATCTGGGATATTGAACTTTTAAAATATATTTAATGAGTATAAAACAAGTACAATTAACTTTTAAAATGTTAGCAGGTTCTGTGGCTTTGTGAGAGAACTCTTGTTTTAAGAGCATTTCTTCATGTACTATCTTTCTGCCGTATGTTTGGTCCTGCCTTCACTTAGCAAATGGCAGTCAGCTGGTTCTCTGACACAGAACCACCGTAGGGATTGGGTACCATGCCTCTCACCTCTTCCTGTTCTGTTGCTACAAATTCCTGGGTCTAGAATAAATTGTATCTCCAAGTTTTTTTTATTTGATTGGGTTTTTGTTTTAATGGGCAAATATTTCTAAAATGCATTTCCTTTTGGCCAAGTTTCTCAAAATGCATTTTTAGAGATTCTTTACAAAGGGAGTTTTTAAAAACTCTTTTCTTTAGCCTTTCATTAATAAAGGTCTACTCACTTTAGTCTACTCACAAAAAGCCAATAGGTGCTATTTGACCTTTCACCTGAGTCAAAAATCAGATATTCAGCAGCTATTCTCTCAATGGCTGTTACATATAAAGCGCTTTGCTGAAGGGAAATTGTATTTGACAGAATTCCACCAGGAAGGGGTGTTAGGGGCCGACTACATTGAACCAGAAGGGACATTAGTTAAGGTGGCTTAAGGCAGAGTAGTTAGGATGCATAACTGGGACCACACAGCTGCTCTTACACAGAAAGCAGTGTGTAAAGAAAGATGTGACACTGGAGCAGAAAGTGGAAAACAAGGATTAAAATTCACAAAAGAAAAGTGAAAGGATGAGTGAGTAGTTAAGGACTATGTTCTAGAACTAAGACTATGAGCCAGAACTTCCCTTTTGTGTAATGTCTTGACTATGTTGTGGTAGCAGTCAGAGCAGTTCAAAGGAACCTAGTAAGTACTTGTACGTTCTAGCATGTAACGGACACTTAGGGAACTGTTGAATTTGAATGAGTGAAATGTTACACTGATCAACCTTGAACATTTCAGAGATGCATTTAATAGCATGTGAAAAAAAATATAGCCATGGATGTAGGAGAAAAGGAGTAAATCTCAAATTTATATTATTAGCTCTTTAATAGAGATTAATGTTAGCTTGCTACTTGTCCATTACTTTTGTTTATATCAGACAAGCAGTTAATAGTTACCAGAGGCTTAAGAAAAATTGTGGGGAAAAGTTTTAATCTTACAGTTCTACCCTTTAAATTGGAAAAGAGTTGGGGCACCTGAATAGCTCAGTTAAGTGTCTGACTTGAGCTTGGCTTATAATCTCATGGTTCGTGAGTTCAAGCCCTGCGTCGGGCTCTGTGCTGACAGCTCAGAGCCTGGAGCCTGCTTCGGATTCTGTGTCTCCCCCTCTCTCTCTGCACCTCCCTTATTTGCACTCTGTTTCTTTCTCAAAAATAAACACTAAAAAAATTTTTTTAGTGGAAAAGAGACATTTTTAAAAATTTGAGTGGCAAAATAAGTATTTTGAGAAAAGACGGGGTCTGAAAACTGCTTTGTTCTTATTAAGGTATGAAATGTAATCACTGTTTTAAATATTTTTGACTTGAACAATCTTGTTAATGTCTGAGAATATAGAAAACTGACATTTTCTTCGTTAAAACAATTAAGCCTATTGAAGAGATGAGACATGCCATTGCGGATATTCTGACAATGAAGAGTCAAGAAAAAGTTAAACATGGTAAGTTTTTAATTTTCTTCAAGTGATTCGTGATTTTTAAAAAATTCTTTGAATTAGTTTTCTTTCATCTTTTTAAACTTTTTAAATTTGTATGTTCTTTCTCTCCTCTTACATCTGTTGGCATACCTCCAAGATTCAGTAGCTTTATGTAGTGGAAAGAAGCTTTAATTAGCTCAAATTTGTCATTGAGGGTCTGTGAAAGTTACCTTCCCTCCCTAGGCCTCAGTTTCCTATGTTAAAGCAAGGCAGTTTGATTAAATCATATCTAAAATTTTACCTATGAACTTCTGTCATCTGCTCTATGCTCTAGAGAAGCTATTCAAGAATTCTTTTTGCTAGGGGTAGTAGATAGAGGTAAGAGATTCATTAGTTGTCAGGTTTATAAAATGTAAATGTTTTCTAGATTCAGATGTATCATATTAACTGAAACATCTCTTAGTAAAAACCTCTAATAATTCCCTAATAGTCAAATCTAGAGGTCTTTTGAGATTAATGGATTTCCCAGGATGTCTCCAGTATTTCACATCTAGCATGTTTTATTTCAAACGCATTGTCTTCCCTCATTGCCTCCCCGTACCATCATCTCTTCCTTCCCAAAAAGAAAAAGACAAAAAGAAAATACTCTGTGGTTAAAGAAGCCTACACAAGAAATCGTAGGAGAGACGCCCCCAGTATACCTGCACACTCATTCGGACATGCACAGGCATTCATTTGTTAAGTCCTAACCTAGAAATAACTCTTAAATCGAGCCCTTCCTTCTCACTGCCCCCTTGCCTAGAGAAAACCACGGCTTTGTCTTTTCATCACAGATTATTCCTTTTCATTCCTTGCCATTCTAAACCATCCGTCATAGTGATCAAACCTTATTGTATCTCTGTCTCTCCAGTGAGGATTTTGTTTTACCAAACTTCTAGCATGTGAAGGTCATTACAATCCAGCTCTTCATATCTATCTGAACTCATTACCTCCCCCAACACGCCCACCTTGCTTCTTACCCTTTATTCTAAGCATGCTGGCCCTTTAATGTTGTCTTAATAGGTCATTTTCTTTTAAGCTTCATACCAAAATTGTCTTCCTTGGTCTTGTGAGTACTTGTTTCTCAAGACTCCGCCCAAGTGTCACTTGGGAAGCTCTCCCTAGCCATCTCGCTGTCTCTCACATAGAGCGAGTTATTCCATTTCATGGGCTTCTGTAACCCTTTGTTCTTAGCTCAGTTTTATAGCATTTTTCTCGTCTCATAATAATTTTCAGCTTCTTCAGGGACAGGGATGGTTTCATTCTTAACTCTGTATCTATAACCCCTAATCGTTGTCAGCAGTATTAGCCTAGGAAATGTAACGGTTAGGACATGACAGTTTGTTTTGTTGATTTTGAAAATCTGACCAACTATGAATAACTTTAATGCCTTCTGATTTTGCTCTTTATATTTGGCCAAAAGCTTTATCTATAAATATGTTTCTATAGGAGAAAATACTGAGGAGGCTTGTGCAGCCGAGGAATATACCCACGAAGTCAGCACTGGAGATAGACCGGTCAATCTGGAGTCAGGAAAACCAGAAATGGAAAAGAAAACTAGAAATGTGGTATTTCAAGATGATGAAAAAGAGCAAGATGACAAACCAAAAGATTCAACCAATGATGTTAAAACGCCTGGTACAGAAACCAGGGGGAGTTGCCTAATTAAATATAATGTGTCTACTACCCCGCACCTACAAAGGTGAGCTTTCGAAATGTAAGGTGCTGTGATTTGTTTTGATGTTTAGGAGTGATAAATACAGCATCTAAAAGTCTTCTGCTTCTAGTAAGAACTATCATTTGTTAATAAGTAAAGGTTTCAAACGTATTTGCTTTGCTTTTCCCTAAGAATTGCCATTTTGCAAAAGAAAACTTTGGGATTTTTGTACTTTAATGTCTGTATATTATTAATGACAGTAGGTTTTGGAATTGAGCAAGTAGCCAATTGCACAGATATTCAAGAATCTGCTGTGTACGTGCTGTGAGGACAAATACAGAAAGGAATAAGTTCCTAACCGCAGGTGCCTTTGGTACCTCCTTTTCTGTAAGACAGCCAATCACAGGTTGTAACATACAAGTGATAGTAAGAAAATGGCATAAAAGAACAAGTAAATAAGTTAATGTTTTTTAACTCTGGAATAATTTTGTGTCTTTTTAGTGTAAAAAAGAAGATGCAGTTCAACAAGACAGAGTCTGCATTTAAAGAGCTGAAGTTTCTAACACCCGTTAGACGTTCTCGACGCATTCAAGAGAACACTTGTAAACTGCCAGATATGTTAAAAGACCATTATCCTTGTGTGTCTTCCTTGGAAGAATTAACAGTGTTGGAAGGTGAAACCGATGCTTTTGTGTGCCGTCCCAATGCAGCGCTGTGCCCGATGTACTCAGAGCCTGGAACAGTAGAAGAGAAATAAAGCGATGATAAGAAATGGGGTTTTTATTGTTCCTGGGTATT